>NC_090728.1:10919870-10929870 GCF_036898095.1 Palaemon carinicauda
AATGTTTTCTAACTCAATATTTTCTCCTTCTAGCCATTTCCTTACAATCTTTAAAACTGGACAAGCTTTATGTTTATTAACAACGTCCTCCCACTCTAAAATCAGATGTCTACTTGTGGCACAAACAAAAAATTTGTGTCCTCATGAGGAGCTACCCATACTTCTTCGTCTTAATTCATCACCCTCTCTCTAGGCTTGCGTGAGAGAATGTCGGCTTTAACATTTTGTTCACCTGGTCTGAATTTAAGTTCAATGTCAAATACCGACAAATCTGCCACCCATATTTGTTCTGTGTGATCAAGTTTTGCTGTGCTGAGATTGCTCAAATGGACATTGTCAGTATACACTATGCACTTTGTGCCAATAAGATAATTTTTAAATTTTTCAGTAACAGCCCACTTCAAAGCAGACAATTCTAGTTTCCTCGAACTATAGTTCTTCATGTTTCTTTCGTGTGGTTTCAGTGACCTACTTGCATAAGCTACAGGATGCAGCTTATCCTCCTTATATTGGGACAAAACAGCACCAAGTCCATCGTAACTAGCGTCTATTTCTAACGTACACGCTTTCCCAAACTCTATCCCTTTCAGTACTGGGGCAGCTATCAATTTTTCTATCAATGTCTGGAAGGCCATTTCCGCATCTTCTGTCCATTTATCATTAATACTTTGACTGGATTTCTTCTTTTCTCCTTTCAATAACTCATTGAGTGGCTTGGCAATTACGGCAAAATTTTTAATAAATCTCCTATAAAATGTTGCAAATCCCAGGAAAGCTCGCACTTCCTTAATAGTTTCTGGCCTCATCCAGTTCTTCACTGCTTCAATCTTACTAAGCTCAGGTCCTATTCCTTGATTACTAATGCTAAATCCTAGGTAACTTACACATGTCTGCAACAAATGACATTTCTTTGGCTTTAATTTCATCCCATAAGACTTTATGCGCTCTAGCAATGCCTCCAATCTTAATAAGTGTTCGTCAATGGTCTTCGAAAATAATATCATATCATCCAAATAAATGACTAGAATTTCAAAAAACATATCCCCCAAAATATTCTCCATGCATCGTTGAAAGGTTGCTGGGCTGTTTGTCAGACCCATTGGACACCTGTGATACTGAAAGTGTCCCCATGGTACAGTTTTCTCTCTATCTTCTTTCCTTAACAAAACTTGATGATAGCCCTGCGCAAGGTCAAAAGTCGAGAAGTATTTGGCCCCTTCCAATGAAACCAGACACTCCGCTACTCTAGGAAGAGGAAATGAATCCTTAAAAGTTTTTTCATTCAATTTCCTATAATCAATGCACAACCTTAGGCCTCCCCCTTCTTCCTCACAAGGACTATAGGTGCTGCATAAGGAATTGCACTTTCTTCCATTACACCACGTTTCTTTAAGTCATCAAGCAACTGTTTGGCCACAGGGATTAACGTGGGTGCTATTCTTCTATACGGTAATTTGATAGGTTTCCCACAGGACAATCTAATGGAATGTTCCCATCCCTTTATCAAACCTAGGTCCGAATCATTTAGCTCAAAACAGTCCTTTTATTTGTAAAGTATCTTATCAAGTCTTAACAAATCCGATTTACTTAAGTTACTTTCATCGACATTGACTCCCAACATCCGTCTGTGGTTTTGAAGTTCTGTCTCTGATAGTTTTTTCAGTATTCTCATTATCATCATCCTCCATAAACTCCCTGATGCCAAGTTGCACCGTGGCCAATATAATGCCTGCTTCAATGCTAACATTATCTTTAGACCAATTAGCCTCACAGACATATCCAACGCCCAATTCACATATAGAAAAACTGGGCAAGACCTGAACACCCGGAGGCAAAATATTTTTACTCTCGTCTGCTATTTTCTCTAAAACTACATACTCCTTTGGCACTTCCTTTAGGATATCAATGTATACCTTAATTAGTTTCCTGCTACCTGACGGGACATTTCTATTCTGTTGTCTTAAGCAACTAGCATATCCTAAATCCTCCCTTTGCCAAACCTGCATAGTTTGACCAACTTGTCTCATACAGCAATCCAAAACTTGACCATATTCAGCTTTTAATCCCTCTTTCTCTGATGCCATCACGTTAACGTTTTTGGTGACTCCTCATTTTTCGAACAGCAAACACAAAACATTCATGCCCACAAGGCACTCTTGGTCAGTGTTCTTGCCAAGACCATTCCTTCCTTTCTCAGCTCTCTTGACATAGAAAACACAGCTGTTCTGTTCCATTCCACTTACTTCCACATCAACAACGACATGACCTATTATATTAATTTCCTTACCACTCAGGTCACATATGTAGTCACTAGTATTATACAATGTCACCCCTTTTGGTTTTAGATTCCCCAAATACCAATTTTCAGACAACAAACTAAAGTTTGCCCCTGAATCCATAAGTCCCACAGCTTTCTTTCCCTCTATGCTGAGTGTCAGTTTCATAGTGTCTCCTCTCTTATTTAAACATTCACTTGGCCGGACGTTCAAGGTAAAGCCCAGCCTCACAAGTTTTCCTGGGCATTATCCCCGGCCTGCAATGACATCTCCCTCACAACTTTGTCTCCTCTTGCATTATTTAACCATCTGTTCTTACTAGAGTATAGATTACACTTATAAAATGGATGACCATCTTCCCCACAAGACCAACAAGTACCCGTAAACTGATTTTCCAAAACATGTTTATTTTGCGTTCTGTTTTTACCTAGCCTTCCCTTATACTGGTGTCCTTCCCCTTGATCCTGCACTATATTCTCTCTAGAAAACCCTCCATTTTTGCACTGGTATGATACATGACCCTGATCCCCACAGGTCCAACACTTAATTACTTTATCATCTCTCCCCCTGCTATTCAAATGGATGTCAGAAACATTACCAAATTCTTTCATAACCTTCATTCTATCTTGCACAAATCTACCAGCATCTTCTAATTGGTCTATGACTCCGTTTTCAATCTTATCCTTTAGATCACAGGCAATTTTCCTGTCCCTCAAGCCTTTTTAAAAAATCATATATTTCCTGATTTCCCTCTCTTTAGAGCAGACTGCTTTGCCCTCGGCTTCTTCTTCCAAGTCAATTATTCTGTCTAAATACTCCCAAACACCTTCTTGTATTCCCTGTTGTGCACACCACAGTTCTTTCCTTCTCTCTAGATCATCTTTATTATCTGCATACGCTTCTAGTAGCTTAGTCTCCATGGCGTATTCTTGTGCTAGCAGGCTCTATCAAACTAACTTTAACATAGTCTACGGCATCAGTGCCTGCTAGGTTAAGCTGATTGGTACATAATTTTGCCTGTTCAAACCATCTCTTGATTTCCTTCCTACCACTGTTCCTCCCACTCATTTTTTCGAGCTGTGGAGTTTTTTTTACTATTGAACGAGCATTATTACATGCGTAATTACAGGCCTTTCTCCTACACACCCTATCCAACTCATCTTCTATCAAGGCGAATCTGTTTTGCCACCAATGATTCAATCTATCCAACCTATCTTCCCATCCTTTGTTATTATTTGCTAGAAGACGGCCCAGCTCCTTAGCAACATCCCTTCTGGTTTTCCACAGTGAAATCTTCTACACTATCTCCAGCCTTTTTAACCCTTAAATTGGTTTTCTTAATTTCATTCACCAAACTTTTCTGGTTCTGTTTTAATGTATTTATTAACTCCCCTACTCTGCTAAAAGAATTAACGTTTTCGCAGTGGTTAAAATCCACCACTTTCTGAATATTTACGACTTCCGACCACAATTTTACAACGTCCTTTTCCCAATGCTTTTCATCATTATCACCACTTTTATTAACAAAAGTACCTGCTCCTAAATCTAAATTCTTGCAACCCCCTCCATTATTGTCATTCCTCACTACGATACTCACTTCTTCATTAACAAGATCCTTATCCCTAACCACACCTCGTATTTCTGCTAACAAATCTTACTCACTACCACGTTCCATCATTTCATCATCACCTGCGCCTGTCTCTGTTCCCATAATATAGTAAAAAACGTCACTTTCATCAATTACACTGCCTTGCCCCACTTTATTCCCACTGGCACTGTACATAACTCAAACAAATGTCCTACCTTGCAATTGCACTCCAGTCCAGTAGTAAATATTCCTAGGAACGTGCTGGTAACCCTCTGGGTTGAAGGTTGTCGTGGTGAACGCTCTGCTACCAAATATAGCAGTCCAAAGGAAGATACAACTCACAGCAACATTTCTTCTTTCATTTTATTGTATATGTAGACAAAACCTTTAACCCTACAAGCAGAAACAAATGCTCAATCAGACATTACCAATAACCAACATATTCGAAACACAATTAACAAACAAATAACATTAGTTACGTTACAGTAACAAACAATTAACGGCAAATAAACAAGATTAGTTACGTTACAGTAGCAAACAATTAAAGGACAAATAACAACATACCAGTTATGTTACAGTTATGTTACATGCTGTAATGGATCTTGTGGAGTGAGGACGTGCTGAAGTAGTGCTCTGTTGAAATTTAACAACAATAGTGGCAAGTTAAAAGAGAAAATCGTTAAGTTAATAATTTCCAACATCATTAAGTTATGTAAATTGGAATCAACGTCCATTGGAATACTAAATAGTACAAAATTACAAATTAATAGTTGATTACAACTGGGACACAGGTAAGAGTTACCAATTATGGTTTTCCCGACCCATTTGGACTTAAATATAGTGTAAACTACAAAAATGTTAGGAGCCATTAAGAAAATTAGAAGGAAACCTCATGAAAAGACTGAAACAGGAAAATCAGTTGAAGATGAAACAAATGAATTTCTACAGATAATGAAGAATACATCAGTATATGATAGTGACAATATGGAGGAAAGTGCCTGTGGAAGAAATGATGAATCAGCGAATGGATCGTTGGTCACCGTGGAATCTGATGACTCTGAACTATGTGAGCACTGCAAGACTGTCGTTGCTAATGATGGAATTTGTTGTGATAGATGTCAATAATGGTATCATATTGAAAACGCATGTTCTGGATTAATAGAAAATTTATCACAAGCCCACAGAAGGCTATTGTGTAACGAACATATTTATTACATATGTAGGAATTGCACTGATAAGTTCAATGAGGATGCAGCAAACATACAAAGAAAATTATTGATGAAGAAGTTTTAATGTCCCATCGTTTGGTTCAGGTCTTGATGAATAAAATAGAAGAAATGAAGGATAGCATGACAGAAATGAGAAATAAAGTGCAAGAAACAAGCGATGAGATGCAAGAATTAAGAAATGAAATGAAAGAATTAAAAAATGAAAAGAAAAGGAATGAAGATGACATAGATAGGAAGTATATAACTGATACATATGCTGAAAAGCTGAAATCCGAGAAAACATTGATTGTAAAATCAGCTGATGAAGTTTCAGCAGTTAATAATAGGAAAACAATTATGACCAAATTAAAAGCCCAAGTTGAAAGCACTGCTGAAACAAAAGATGGCCCCCTGATCATAAAATTTGCTGATAAACAGAATCTGGAGCAGGCAAAATCAGAATTGGAACAAGGTAATATAAACAAGATCACTGTTACTGAAAAAGGAAAACTTAAACCGAAGATAAAACTTACAAATGTACCAGAAGATGATGATGTATTATTCAAAGTCTGAAGCTTAAGAACCAGTGGCTAAACAGACACATTGTAGAAAATGATGATCTGACTATCATAATGCAAGAAAATTCAAGAATGGATAAACAAACACTATATTATAAAATGTACACCTAAGATACGTAAAGCAATCTATGAAAATGGAGATAAACTTAGTACCACATATAGAATATGTGATGTTCACGACCATTACATGCCCTACCAGTGTTACAAATTTGGTCATAGTGCAGCAAATTGCAAGAATAAACAGTCGTGCCCCAAGTGCGCGAGAGAACATAAAGCGGGTCATTGCAATGTTGTTGAAGTTAAATGCATAAAATGTGTGAGAAAGAACTATGATGACACAAAACATAAATCCTATGACAGAGTAAACTGTGAAGTTTATAAACAAGAAATAACAAGAGCCAGAAACAATACTGACCATGTCTTCGATTAAGAAAATATCATGTAATCTAATAAATATACAATCCATTGGCAATAAAACTCATATCATTAAGGAAGTCGTAAGTGATAAAGATGTGGATATTTGGTTATTAACTGAAACTTGGTTGAGTGGTAATGTGAGTGACAGATCGAAAATAAATGATATGACACCTAAATCTTATAACGTTTATCATGAACCAAGAGAAAACGAAAGAGGTCGTTGCATTGGAATCTTAATTAAGAAATCATACAAAGTTACAGTAAGAAATCATCTCATAGTTAATTCATTTGAATATATGAATATTAAAATTTTATCTCGAAATGTAAATCTACAAATAGTTATACTCTATAGACCACCGAGCAAAAGCAAAAGAATGTTTCTAGATGAATTTAATAACTTACTAGATACATTGAACAACAATGGAAATATAGTTATATGTGGAGATTTCAACCTACATCTTGATAACAGAGTAGATCCATATGTCAATGAATTAAGAGATTTGATTGACAACCACGACCTTGAAAACATAGTGTCTGAACCAACAGCTCAGTCTAATCATATACTAGATCTAGTTATAGTAAACAAAAACAACAACATTAAACTAAATATGGAGATTGAACCTGACTGCTCTATATCCCCAATGCATAAGTTAATGTCTTTTGAAATAGACGTTAGAAAAAATAATACAATACAGAAGGAAATCACATACAGAATTAAGACTAACTTTGATCCAAAAGAGTTCATTGAACAAAGCCTAGAGGATATAAAAGGGATAACACCAGTCTGTAACTGTGAAGAGAATCACACCCTCGTAGAGAGACAATCCTGTATAAACTGCATTACTGATAGAAGTAAAACTATACTTGCAACTAATTATAATAATAGGTGACCGGAAATAAAAAAAATAATCACAATTAAAGAAAAATCGAATTGGTTTGATAATGAATTACACAAAGAGAAAAAAAAGAAAAAGAAAAATGGAGGATCAATGGAAAAGAAAACAAAATAATGAAAACTGGCAACATTACAAAGCAGCTTGAAATCACTACAATTACCTTATCTTAGTTAAAAAAAAAAACGGCCTATTATAAAAAAGTGTGCAATGAAAATGACCCACGGAAAATACATAAGAACCTAAAGAAACTATTAGGTCTAAAGACAGAAATAGTGTTGTATGACATAGCTAATGATCCGAAATGCCTAGCAAATGATTTTATTGATTATTTTGAGGAAAAAATAAATAAAATCTGCTCCAGTTTTCACAACATCGGCACAACAGAGCGAAGGAATACATCAGCAACAGGTGTAAATAAGCTAAGGGTATTCAAAGAGTTAAGTCAGAGTGATTATATGAGAATAATAAAGAAAGTAAAAAAACCTACTGCGGAAATGATCCATTTTCAATTAATGATGTAAAAGATGCAGAAAATTTCACCAGACTACAAGAGACCTTCAGAAACATGGTAAATATGAGTCTAACACTGGCAGTTTTCCCTGATTGTGAAAAAGTTGCATGTATCAAGCCTGTGTATAAAAGAAAAGGTGATGCAGACTATTTAAGTTCATATAGGCAAATATCAAATCTGTCATATTTTTCGAAAATTATTGAAACTGCTGTACATGAACAAACCTGGAAACATCTGAAAAAATCTAATGCCATACCTGATGATCAATCTGCATACAGAGAAAATTACTCCACAGGAACAACAGTGTTAGCTATAAAAAATTACATAACAGAAATTATAACAAATGGCAAGTGTTGCATTCTTGTGATGCTTGATCTAAGTGCAGCATTTGCTACTGTAGAACATACATATCTGATGGAAGACCTTAAAGCTGTGGGCATCGTAGAACGAGCATACGACTGGTTTGTGAGTTATCTTGAAAACCGCAAAGTTAAAGTAGTAATATCAAATGTTGAATCTGAGACAAGAAAACTAACCAAAGGGGTGCCTCAAGGCAGTGTACTAGGTCCTCTCCTGTTTGAAATTTACACGATTGAACTGGCAAATATACTTGAAACTCACAGAGTTAAGTTTAAAATATACGCTGATGATACACAATTCTATTTCCCAATAGAATCAGTTGATGAAGCTAAAAGAAAGATACATGAAATAATGAATGACATTATGGCTTGGATGTTAACAAAAAAGCTCAAGCTCAATGAAGATAAAAGTGAATGTATTATTTTTGGAAATGAAAAAGATATAAAAAGAATCGAATGCTTCCAAAGAATTGAAATAGGTCAATCGATCATTGACCTAAAGAAATCTGTCAGGAATCTTGGAGTAATCATGGATGATAGACTGACAATGAATGAACATATAAATAATATGGTAAGAAATTGTAACTATCATATTAGAAACATAGCATTTATTAGTAAATACTTAGATGAAAAATCTATGGCCATAATCATTAATCACCACATATTTTCAAGAATTGATTACTGCAACTCACTGTTCTATGGCTTACCAAATTATCAACTGAAGAAAATTCAGAGAGTACAAAACAGAGCCGCTAGATTAATAAAAGGACTACACAATAGGGAAAGAGTTACCCTTGCACTAATTGAATTACGCTGGCTACCGGTAAAAGCGAGAATTGAATACAACCTACTCTTACTAACGTTTAAGATACTGAACCAAAATGAACCAAAATATCTAAAAGAATGCTTAAATAAACTAGAACTAGAAACAAATGTTAACACAAGACACACGAGTGACAAACATAGGCTATCTGAACCAAGAACAAATAGTAAATTTGGTGAAAGGGCTTTTAGCTACTGTGCGCCTAGACATTATAATAAACTGCCAACTGAAATGAAGGACCTTAAGGGAGCAATTGAATTTAAGAAGAAACTAAAGACATTACTTCTCACAAGATCATATGATTTGGAAGATGCTACAATCAAAGAATTGTATAAGTTATAATGAAAATGTTTCGTTAGATGATTATTATGGACCCCCCCCCCCCCGAGAAGTAGTTCACTCGACTTCAGTGGAGGGTTGGATTTAAACCCAAAACAAGTAAACAAGTAAGTAAGCGTATGCTCAGCGTATATGTAAGCCTACGTTGTACAGTAGCTATAGAATGAGACTACTCGAAGTCCGGCAAATTTCAGGTCTGTCATCTAATTTACATTTTCTAAAGATAGTATGTATTAAACAGTGAATGGGTAGTTCCTCCTGTTAACAGGTCCGTGAAGACAGTTCCGTTCATGCCGATCTATTTAGCCGTTCGTCCTCATTTGCTGTCTCGTTAACGGTTGTTATTGGTAACTAGTGCTGTGGAAGATAAAAGACACTTGGCGGAGAACATACAGTGCTACATATATATATATATATATATATATATATATATATATATATATATATATATATATATATATATATATATATATATATATATATATATATATATATATATATATAATGATGATGATAATAATATTAAATAGCAGTGCATTTAATATGATGTGAATATAGTATTAATAAGATTACATACAATATGTCACCTGAATTGAATAATGGAATAGTGTTCATGTGAATTATAAGGTATTTTAAGAAGTGCTAAATTGTTCTTTTAAAGAATCGTAATTTTTATTATTTTTCTTAAGTAATTTAATGCTCACTGTTATCAATCAATAGTAGGTATAGAAGGTTTGAGGATTTAAATAAGAATAATTTGATACAAAAATCACCGATTACACCAAGTAGTTACAAAACTGAAACACAAATATAAAGAAAGGAATACGAAAGCTCTTCATATGCCTTGTCTCCAAACCTTCATTTTTGTTCTGCTAAGTAATACTCTATATAACCACAGGCACATTCATCAGCTATCTCACTACTCAGCCCTTTCTGTGATTACAGATTATGGCTAGCATGCTTAACAGGTAATAAGATATCATTAGTTTAAGTTTAACTCCAAAT
>NC_090728.1:10932370-10937370 GCF_036898095.1 Palaemon carinicauda
TGGAGAATAGTGAGCCTTGGGAGCGGCTCCCCCTTTTTCTTTCCCGATTTCGTTTCTTGCCAATTGACCCCTCGATACATAATCTCTGTTTGGGGTGCAGATTGCCATGTGGCGTGTCAAGAATACGTCCTCTGATATGTCGCGATATCCCTTTCATGAGGGATATTCGCTCCAGGAGTTAGAATTCTGGTACCTTAAGGTAAATTCTCTGGGAATATCGCCGTAGTTGTAATATACCCTAGGAAGCTACCCTATAGGAACTTCCATCAGGACGACATGGCCATCTCACCCAAAAATAGATTTTTCGCTTCGCTCAAAATCCGTTATATATATATATATATATATATATATATATATATATATATATATATATATATATATATATATATATATATATATATATATATATATATATATATATATTATACATAACATATATAACCTTTGTCATAATGTAAGGGGATTAAAGTAAATCATTCAGGGAAGTTTAGATAAAATCTAAGAAGCCGTTAACTGGGTTAGCTTAACCGCAGGAAGCAGGGTAGGCAGTTGCAGACCAGTGACCTCAATTTTGAGCTAATATCCCGTCATTCTTATAAATCTGCTGACCCAAGAACACATGTACTGAATCTGTTTCCTTGTCAACAGGTACACCTAGGATTGAGGACGTAAAGGAGGGGAGAAATTGCTGGATGCTGTTGCATCACCTACCAATGCTACACAGAAGCAATATGAACCCTCATAACCCCCCTCCCCCAGCTGTGTGCGAGCAATAAGAACAGCTGGGAAGCCAGAAGTAGTTACTTCACGTAAAATTAAGCGCAAGTCGTGTTGGGCAGTCCATAGTAGGCCCATCTGCATTGGTAGTAATTATCTGAGCCATGACTCGCATGGAAGCACAAGTCAGCCAATATCTAATAATTTGTAATGTATTCCATCCAGTCGACTCCAAGTCCCTTTTCTTAGAGTGTGACTATCAATTTATTCCTGTCATGTACAATTACGAGCATTTTACAGTAAACTGTTCCAATAATTTAAAAGTCAGTGAGAGACTTTTATTTCTTCAAGTATGTAATTAGAGAGATTTGGAGTTTTATTGGCAATTCATTCATTCACTTTGAAGAAGATTTCTGCTAATTTTTCTGTGAAAATTAACCTAGGCAATAATCCCTTTTCGTGATGTAAAAGTCGTCTAATTTCCCACCTCCCATCATCTATTATTTAATTGCAACATATAATGACAAACTGGTAGCTTTACAAAGGGATGAACAGAATGAAAAATAAGTGTAATAATGAGCAAATGACCGAGTGCCGCAGATACCAAAAATTTATTTTAGACATGGACACTTATGGAATATGAAAAAAGAATAAAAGGGAAACGAAGACATACGAGAAGCATGGGGTAGACATTTCAGAAGAAGAAAAAAAAGGAAAAACTCGGAAGAACCAGCCAGTTAAAAAGCATGACGAAAGAAGATAACAGACGAATGGAATGGATGTCCTTATAAAAATTAAGAAAATCCTGACGATGATGTCGAGAATAGTAGCAGCCATGAGGGGTGGTATGAACCATTCATCCATCCGCGGAGAACCAGCAGGGAAGAGACCTTAGCGCCCTTTCGTCGAGATTGGTGGGCTGGAACAGCCGACGCCCAAGAGAGGAACCATTCATGAGGAAACACACTGGTCTCATAGAGATTGGCATAGCAATGTTCTTTTAAGAAATAATTGAAGATAGGTTCAGTTTCCTGTCAAAGGAGCAATAGCATCGAGTTGGGGTGTTCGTAAATGCCCTATCTATGGAGGACTCCGTTGCCGGACGCTAAATCAAACACCACACACCCAAGAAAGCCAAAGCCCATCCCAAAAACTGGAAGAGGTCCCAGACAGCAACTCCAGGACAAAGGACCCAAGGCCACCCACAGCAACCAACCCACACATAAGTTAAGTAACTTAGTTCAAAATGTGTAGTTTTATGATCAACGAATATGTTGTGAGATTTTGTAAAAGTGTGTAGAGTAACGAAGTTGTAATTCCATTCTTTTTACATAATGTTTTCTGTTTTGATGTATTTTCTGTTTACATAGTTTTGTTTATGCCATAATGCCGTGTTGTGTTCATAATTTAAAGGAATAATTTTAAGGTATTGAGCGCTCTGTTTCATTTTTCATTCTCATTTTCATTTTCTTTTTCCTTGATACAGTCCCAGTTTGTTTGTTTTGTTTTTTCGATATTCTTACTTAAAAGACTTATGCTAGATAGGCAATTCAGATATTACGAGATTCATGTGGGAATTATGAAAGATGTGAGGTCCCGAGCGAAGGAAGGTAGATGAGCTGTGGTTGTGCTGTAACTATGGGAACAGCTATCTTTTGCGAATGATTTTGATGACTGAGGCAAAATTATATTCAGCTGATTTGACTCATGTAATCTATGTGCGTGAAGAATTGTAATAGCGTATGATCATGTGTGTATGATAGTGCATGCGCGTGAGAGTGGTGTCACTATGATCTCAGGATAAAGAGAGAAAAATACAGGTGGAAATGACAAAGCGAGCAATAACCTGTACGTCTTATAATGTCAGAATTGTGAGACAATTCTGTGGAAAATTAGGTAAGAGTGAATTAGCTATTTTAGGCAACAATTAAGAGTTCAGTTATGATATTCTTATCTTTAATAGTTTACAGAGTTAGATGTTGCTACCTATTTTTAGGGGAATAAGGCTCACGCTCAATGTACTTCATTAATTAACTTTCCAAATTGAAGTATGTGTTTATTTTTTATATTCATAATTTCAACTTATGAGTAAGATAGATAGAATAGCTAGTTCCTCAAATACCTCGCGGAAGTAAAAAAGTTTTTTTTTTTCCTTTTTTTTTGTGGAAATTGCTCAGATGTATTACTTATTGAACCTTTTGGACAGTTTATGAGGAATGTGTTATGTTCTGAGTAGAATTTGATATAATTTGTGTACAGCTTAACTGTAACGAAATTCTATGCTGTCCGATTTTGATGTAAATTTGTGTTGTCCACCTTGACATATTTTTAATTGTTTGAGTTTTAGCATAGATCTGATCAGAATCATTTTCCCTATCCTTAATTGTACAAGAAATTCTCAATTTCAGAAGAGTTCCCTCTGATAGGAAGCTAACGCAAGAGTTCTTGTTTGCGTAATGTTTAGCAAATCTGAATGAATAAATGTTCTATAAGGATTGTTATTCAATGTTTGCCTGATTTTTGGTTCGGCCTAATTTCGGTACATGCAGAAGAGGTAAAACAGCACAGATTAAGAAAACCAAGGTGTTGTGAAAGGTAATGAGTGTGAAGCACATTTGTCTGTTGGGAAAATTGTGCCAAAAAGCACGTTTTCCTGTCGCCGACGCAAATGATGTGTCAGCAATTTGTGCAGTTTGGAATTCGAATGATTGGGCATCCAGAGAGTTTGAAAACATAGCCCAGATGATGTTGTCATCATAAATTCCTTCTTGAAAGGAGGGTGCGCTTGGGGCAAGAGAGAGAGAGAGAGAGAGAGAGAGAGAGAGAGAGAGAGAGAGAGAGAGAGAGAGAGATGTTCTATACTTAGGCGTTGAGATTCCCCTAGAGTTTTATATGTCCCTAGTTGTAGGTTGGCAGGTTCAGGTTAAAACTAGGGAATTCTGGACATTATTGATGCAGCAGTTAGGGATTAGTCTGATTTTGTTTTTGTATTCACCATCGGGTTGGACTGGTGTTCAGTTGTTAGCGATTGTGGTGCCCTACCTGTCCCCAAGGGAGGAGGGGGGAGAGGAGGCCGTACTGTTTATGCTGGCTAGACCTGTCCGGGTAGAATGAAGAGTACAGGTATCGTTCGGAACGTAACTAGGCCTCTGCCGCTCGTAGGTATTGATGTGTACACAACGAGATTTTTCTTGTACTAGTACATTCTCTTTGCTTTGTAGACACCTGCAGGAGCCTGCAGAAGTGATATAAATGGAGGAACAGAATTTTTCTCGATAACAATACTGTTTATTAGTGTGATATTGCTGTTCAACTATTTGTAAACTCTTTGCATATTATGGCCATACTTAATTACTATTGTTATCACTATTTAATCTAGACTGTGGTGGATCTGGGTTTATCCAAGGGATACGCAAGTATCTATGGAGAGTGTATGTTGAGGATCTGTGCACATGTGTTGATGTTTTTCCTAGGAGTATTTTTTCTTTTTTTTTTAACCTTTTTTATATAATATAGGGGGTTTATGCTAGCATTTGTCTTTTGTGGTAAGAAACATAAAGTTTGTGTGATATTTGTGTTCACCAGCACTATATCTTAGATATTTTTCATGCGTAGAGTCCAATGAATGAGCCAGAATGAAGGCTTGACATATGAGGGCATTCATTATCTTTATAAGCAGACTGCATTCACTTATGGACTTCAGGATTTAGATAAGTCGAGTATTTTAAGAATTAAAAGTTTACTTTCTGTTGCTTAAATTGTAATCGATATTTTGCAGTCCTTGTCCTTTATATTTTACCTTAATAAGATATATAGTATTCATACATGTTCATATATTCAGTATATATATCATGATTGCAGTGACGTGTAGTGTTTATTTATTTTTCCCTTAATGATTGTATATTTTGTTCACTAATGATGAGTATTTTTAATGAATTTCATATGTGAATCTGATTTTTTTTTTCTATTGATGATTGTTAACGAGTGTCTATTCACTGTGAACTCTGTAAATTATTGCATATAAATCTTTAATCTAAGTCTTTTTCTCCCTTGTTTGAGGTGAATAAGGCTTACCCAGGATCGTGGACACTGTTTTGAGTAGATTAATTTTCAGTGAGGTTTTGTTTTGTTTTTTCTTGAAAGTTAACGGCCTTTCCTTGTCTTAAAGTAGTTTTGAGTTCTGCAAAGCTCAAGAATGCCTTGAGTATAGTGGAGATTGATTTGACACTATATAGGGGTATTGAAGTAAATGATTCATGGGAGTTTAGCCAAATTCTAAATAG
>NC_090728.1:10942370-10944870 GCF_036898095.1 Palaemon carinicauda
TTTCAAAAACCAATTCCACCAGAAATCAACTGATTTCCTGTCATACTTTATCAGTTAACTATAAAGTACCATATTATGTAGTTTTTTCTGGTCTTCCTTATTTTCTTTCTGTTACTTGTGACGGAAATCACTTGGTAAAAGCAATATTCATTCATCGACAAATTCAAAATTTTCTTTTATCTTGAAATATAAATTCATTATCAAACGCACATCATCCTATTTACTCCAAACAAATAGATTGAAAAGCTAAAATTTCTTTTTTATTGCTTTTATGTATAGCACATAAAATTCCTAATACATTTAGAAAATATATAGAAGTCCGACTAAGATCGGGTATAAATATCGAGTAAATAATCTTAAAAAAACGTTATCTAAATCCGAATCAATTTGATGATGAAAAATACGGCCAAATGGCAAAGAGAAAATCCTATTCACGACCTTTTTACGATAATAATCTTATCATCATGCAAAAATTTGCGAAAAAAATACTATAACAATGATAACAGAAATAATAAAAAATTAACTAAATAAAAAGAAATAAATGTGAATATGCAGTAGAATATTAAAAAAGGAAACGGAATGGACCACGATATTGATGAAGTAAGAAATCCTGAACCAAGAAGTAAGCAAAAATTTATTGAAAAATAAGAAACAAAGTTATATTTGAACGTGGAAAAAAAACAGAATGTATTGTTGTCCTTTTTGAGACTTAAAAAAGAAAGAAAAAAAAATAACAGAATAGCTACTTTAAACTAGACTGGTTGCTGTTGAGTTCTGGATGAGAAATAAATTATATCTATTGTAATCAAAAGTAAGTAAGAAAAAAAAATGGTGGGAGCTAGAATAAGCCAAAGAGCCTTGGTCACTTCTAAGTAACTGCCAATGACAATATGGTTCACATAATCGATCAATGAAGTCAGGGTTACTCGATTATAACTTGTTTGACTCTCGGTGCTTATTCAACTATTGTAAAAGAGATGTTGGTTATAATCTTAGGAATATTTATTCTGTTAAAATTATTTTATGAACATTTTGTTGAAAATATGTTAAATTGTATCATTGATAGACTCTATTAGACCACTATAACTCGATCAATTATAGTATCTAAAGGAAGTCTCGAGAACTGCTAAAATGTAATAAACAGAACAGTTAGATCAACACTGGATGCTCGTTAATTGTTTGAATGTTACCGGCTTCTTAATCAGGCTATAGTATAAATATGTTTAATAGCTCATCAAACTTTCAGGATTGGATATAAAATGTATTCAACAAAAGTATGAATGAGGATAGTTTGGAGTTATTGGACACAAAAGTTTCTCAATGTGTGTTAAAGAGCCTTCAAAAATGCATCCCAAAGATTGTACATTAAACTCCGTCATGATACTACCTTACCTTACCTTATTGCCTTATTCTATGTTTGGGTTCCCCCAGGTCCCTCAGTGTGAGGCACCTTGTATATCCACCAGAGAGTTGCTTATGCATCTTTCGGTGTATTTTGCATATTCCAGTCTTGGATGGTCTGGGATGCATCTTAGGTGTTTATCGAGCTTAATCTTAAACACATCTACGCTCACTCCTGATATGTTTCTTAGATGACCTGGCAGCGCATTAAACAGTCGCTGCATTATCGATGCTGGTGTGTAGTGGATTAATGTCCTGTGTGCCTTCGTAAGTTTTCCTGGTATATTTTTGGCGCTATTAATCTACCTCGGCTTACTCTTTCTGATATTTTTAGCTCCATGATGTTTTCAATACTTCCTTCGATTTGTTTCCATGCTTGAATTATCATGTAGCGTTCTCTTCACCTTTGTAGAATGTATAATCTTAAAAATTGCAGTCTTTTCAGTAGTCAAGGTCCTTAGCTTCTTCTATTCTAGCAGTAAAGGACCTTTTTACACTCTATTTGTGCAATATCCTTTTGGTAGTGTTGGTACCATATCATATTGCAGTACTCGAGTGTGTTACATATATAAGTTTTGTACAGCATAATCGTGTTCAGCTTTTCTTGTTTTAAAGTGCCTGAATAGCATTCCCATTTTTGCTTTACATTCAACCAACAGAGTTACTATTTGGTCGTTGCATAACATATTCCTGTTTAACATTACACCAAGGTCTGTAATTACTTCCTTGTTTGTGATTGTCTCGTTATTAGGTCCCCTGTATGCATATACCATTCTTTCTCAGTTTCCAGAATTTATTGATTCGAATTTATCGGAGTTAAATATCATCCTATTTTTCCCTCCCCCCCCCCCCATTCATATATATTGTTTAGATTACTTTATAATAAGTTCCTATATTCATCACAAGTAATTTCTCTATTTATTTTTTGTGCCATCGGTGTCACTTCTCACTGCAGAGTCTTTAACATTACAGTCTATGTCTGAGATCATAACAGCAAACAGCAATGCAGCTAATAGCGTACCTTGTGGCTCGCCAGATATTTATTACCTGAGCTTCATCTGATTTCTCGTCATTTGCATCCGCTATCTGTTTTTTAGAA
>NC_090728.1:10959870-10977370 GCF_036898095.1 Palaemon carinicauda
AAACTATTTTTGTGCTCTGACGTTCTGAAGGAGGTGTTATCAAATATCCATGAATCCAGAAGACATACCTCTTTGGCATAAATAATTTCATGTATTCTCCCTTTGCACCACATTTCAATGACTCATGCATAGTAACATAGGAGACCGCCCCTTCTACGTATGTTATGTAAAGGACATATTGTTATTTTCCCCCTCCAAAGAAGATCACCTACATCACCTACAAATCATTCTCAACCATCGACAACAGATCGGCCCCATGGTCAGCTACGATAACTGTACCTTTAGTGTAAGGAAGTGGCCTTCTTATGTCATAGCACCACTCATGGGGGTATTTTCTCCTTCCTGAAAGGGTATTAGTGGTATAGAAGTTCCCCATGTCCTTTTCCTTCCTGAAAGGGTATTAGTGGTATAGAAGTTCCCCATGCCCTCGACTGTCAAGGTATTGCATGAGTTCTTGGACATCTTGAACTATTATAACTCGTTTTAGATAGACATAGCGAACACTCTTGCAACTCAACGATTTCCTCAAGGCAATGGCAAAATATTGGATTATTCAATAAAAAGAAAGCTTTATCAACTGCTTATGATATAACTGTATGGGAACCACTGAAACAAATGACCAACAGATTTCCACAACATTGCCCATGATCAGTAGGAAATTTTTCAATGGGAAATCCTTATACTCTACTTTTAACCATGAACTACTGGCAGTTTATTTGGCTGTCTGTCACTTCTTACAGGGTAAGTCCTTCATCATTCGCAGGGACAATATGCCCGATGTGCAGGTCTTCATTTGACAGTCTGTACTTGGTCCATCTGACAACGTCGACCCCTCTCTGCTACCTCTGAATATCATTCAATAATTCCTGGGTAAACTGAATCCCATCACTGACACTCTTTCCAGAAATAAGCTGGCTGTCCCCCTGAGAATGAATTAGAAGGCCATGGGAGGAGTCTAAAGAAAGGACCTAGTGTACCGAACATGCAGGATCTCCTAGAAATCTCATTATTGTGAAGACATCACACTCAATGATTCCACTACCAACGTCTTTTGTGACATAGTCACGGATAGGCCAAGCCCATACATACCTTATTCTATGCACTGGCAGGTGTTTCAATTGATCCATGGCCTCTCACACCCATCACGCTGATCTACTGCGCAACCACATATGTCTAGGGGTCGGTATGGGCCTATATTTCTTGTCAAACTTCAAATATGCATCAGCACACAGTTAGTGTATGGAAATGGACACATTTCATCAATCTCAGACTAATTTGTTCGAAATTTACATATTATGGAAACACTTCACTTGTACATCATGAAGCAGGTACAAAAATGAAAAACAATTTCTTACAGTTTCCATTTCTACAAAGCTAAAGCATGATTGTAGGGTTATCATAAACCAGATTCGAAATAATAGCTTCTGCCTCCCTCGATTTCAGGTAACGCAGATAAAAGAGCATGGAAATATTTATCATTTTGACTAATCATTTAATTTTTCTAAATATTTTCTCTTATTGTTTATATTTATCGTTAGGATAATCACCAACGATAACTGATTTTCTTAGTGGTATAGAAAATATTTCTTGTTGCATGGAATATTGTGAATAAGCAAATTCTAAGCATGAAAATTAGCAGTCATTTAAAGGGCTCATTCAACTGAATGTAATGTTTTGCATATAATTTCAGTACATGCAAAATATCCGTTGACAAAGAGAGAGAGAGAGAGAGAGAGAGAGAGAGAGAGAGAGAGAGAGAGAGAGAGAGATATGACTACCTTTTGATATTTCTTTCATATTTCAACATTACACAAAAAAGAAATTAAATCCTAATTTTTTTTCATATACATCTTAGAATGGCTTTTGATGTAAAATTAGAAAAAAAACGAATGAAACCGATGACTAAGAAAACAAATTAAGAAAAATATTAAGGAAAAGAAATATATTGTAAGAGCAGAAAGAGAAAAACTACGAGTGAGACATATATGATCACTTAAAAAAAAAAAAAAAAAAAAAAAAAACACCTTTAAATATGACCATATTCCACTAAGATTTTGACAGATGTTCTTTTCCTGCCTAAGCTGAATGCTGAAAAGGTGCAAATAATTTTTCATCAGTTTATAAATACCGACGAAGTATACAGGACATTTTAGTCTCGCAATATTTTAATACAAATATTGCGTTGAATCAATAATGAAAAAATCCTTTTTATATTCGTCAAAGTTTTTTTTTCTTCGCCTTATATATATTTCTCTGTAAAATCAATGAAGGGAAACCGGAAGTAATGCATTTTGAGTCACATAAACCTGTTGCAGGAAACAACATAAAAATAATTTTGAGGTATATTCTAACAGACAACCAACATTTTAGACATACATCCCCGAAAAGGTCAGAGTGACACAAACCTGAAGTAAAATGAAGAGAAGCATTTCGGGCAAAATATTTCACTTCCATAAAGTCACAATTTCCTATACACACACATACACACACACACACACACACACACACACACATATATATATATATATATATATATATATATATATATATATATATATATATATATATATATATATATATATATATATATAGTGGATGTCATGAGATTCAGGTAATAAAACTTTGTGGCAGGCATAGCAACTTTTATTTGTGTTCGATCTACCGGAATCCAGACATGGATGATTCCATCTTCGATTGTCTTCTTACCATTATGGCTAAGATACATGAATATGATAGAAAGGCTTTTTTTGTCTTTGTTGATGATTTGAATGCTCACCATAGGGAGTGGCTAAGTTTTATATCTTGTACCGATCGCCATGGCTTAAGAGCTTTAGACTTTGTCTCTGAATCAGGCTGTGAGCAAATCATAAGTGAAGCTACTCACAGATCCGGTAATTGTTTGGACCTCGTATACACTACATCCCTGGCATTATAACTAGTAAGGTTGGTTCTCCAGTGGGGACATCTGATCATAACTTGATTCCATTAGTAGTGAAGACTGAACAGCCGATCTCTAATGTATCTAACTCTACTAAAATTTATATGAAATCTCAAGAAGACTGAAATGGGATTTTGCATGATATTTTGTGCTTGAATTAGTCACAATTATATAATAGTGATGATCTTGTTGTCCCTTTGAATGAGAATCTAGCCAACATAATTGATGGGCGTATCCCTTCTTGTGTGCTAAGGTACCGAGTGCAGGATAAACCATGATTGAATGATGATTGTAGATGTGCTTATTTGGAGAAGCAGGAGGCTTATCCTCTTTGGAAGGGTAACAGATCAGATATGACCTAGAAAAACTCTACTCAGCTTAGAGCTTTTGCTCAGAGAGTTTATGCCTCAAGTGAAAAGGAATACAATCTAACCATAAAAGAAATCCTCTCTGGTACAACTCAGAAGCATAAGTAGTGGTCTACCATTAAACCTGCACTCTTTGGTGTATATGCAACATTTCCTCTCTTACCTAAACCAGATGGCTCAGTCAATCACTGTCCAAAGGAAAAGGCAACCCTTTTGGCTGATTTTTTTTACAGTAAACAGAGTAATGAAAAACTTGAGCTTCCCCATTCCGGTTTTCCTGAGGCTAAACTAACTAGATTAGCTTTTTGATTTCGTGAAATTAAAGATCTGTTGATGAACCTTGATGCATATAAGGGTGTAGACCCAAATGGTATATTCCCTTGTTTTTTATAGACTGCAGATTTTTTAGAGCAAGCTAGCAAGAAGAAGAGATTTTAGCACTTGCTGGATAATTGGTTATGTTTTTCCTCTATGTAAATGTGTTTGTAGTAGCTCAAGTCCAACTGATTACTGCCCATTTTCTATTACTCCCATATTATCTGAAGTTTTTGAATGTCTTCTGGCAAAACGTCTTAATAGGTTTACTGAAGGTAATCTTCTGCTCCCTAGTTTACAATTTGGTTTTCCTAAAGGCCTTGGAGCATGTGATGCCCTTCTTACAATCTCCACTGCTTTACAGAACTCCTTGACTGTGGTCATGAAGTTCGTATGATTGGCCTTGATTTTAGTGCTGCCTTTGACCGTGTTAATCATGAGGCCCTTGTTTTCAAACTCAAGCAGTTGAAAGTGGTTGGGTCATTTCTTAGCATCATTATTGATTTTTTAAGTAATAAATCTCAAAGAGGTGTTGTTCATAAGGACCGCAGTAAGTATAGGCATGTGATATCTGGTGTTCCACAGGGTAGCGTTCTTGGCCCATTTCTTTTCTTTGATGGCTGCTGTTCCGGTCCCATAACGCAGGTGAACCCCACTCTCTACAGGACCTCCACTGTCGTTTTACCTTGTTCGCTCAGAGTATTCAACATTTTCATATCAAATATTGTCCATTTACTCTTAAATCGCCGCTGTCAAAAGACTCATAAAATAAGAAAGTCTTCAGTTTCCTCTTGAGAGCTTTAATGTCTTCAATCATTCGAGCGTTTCATGGGAGCTTATTGTATACTCTCGGGGCCGCAAATTTTTAAGGCTCAGGAGCATAAAGTATACATATATCTAGGTTCCAAAAGTTTGAAGCTATCAGTAACTAGTCTCGTGTCAACACGATTTGTTGGCTGCGTAATGTGTAGCTATTTTTTAAGTATTTTGTATGCCCGGTTCTGATAACTTGGTGGGTTATTTTATATATTTCAAATTCAATTCTCGCTTTAATTGGCAGCCAATGTAAATCAATTAGTAAAGGTGTGACCCTTTCTCTAGGTGGGACACCTTTTATCAATCTGGCTCCTCTGTTTATTATGTTTTGTAATTTCTTAAGTTGCACTTTTGGTAAATTGTAATAGATATAGTTGCAGTAGTCAATTCTGGAAGTAACACAGTTTATCTCAAGTTTCTTTAAAAAATTCTCGTCGAGGTACTTTTTTATAAACACAATATTTCTTAGATGATAACCAGCAGTTTTTATTACATTATTTATTTGGCCATTTATATACAGGTTACAGTGAAGAAATACACCTAGATCTCGAACTTTAGTAGATATAAGCACCGAGTCATTATTTATGTTCATTTGAATACCACCTAAGTTTCTCACGCTGTTTCTCTGTCCCACCAGCATGCATTCGGTTTTATTCTCATTTAATTTTAGTTGTTTAAATGTCATCCATTCTCTAACACTATCAAGGATTCGGTTTAGAGTTTCAGTAGTGCCATGTATATAATTTATGGAGAAGTAGAATTGTGTGTCATCTGCAAATAGTTTAAATTTCACGATATACTTTTGTAGCACTTTCGATAGACCAATAGTATAGATGCAGAATAAGATTGGACCAAGTACATTCCCCTGGGGTACCCCTCTATGTAAGGGTTCATATGATGAATAAGAGTGTCCAATTTTTACACAGTAATTTCTACCAATTCGAAGGCTTGATCTTCAACGTCGATGGACCGTAGATCATTTAGTAACAGTTCATGCACCACTGTATCAAAAGCAGCACTTAGATCTGGCAGTATTAAGATACCACATTTGTTTTCATCCATCATTTTTAGCATATTATTTATAGCAGAGCAGATGTCTGTCTCCGTAGAATATAGTTTTTTTGTAAGCAGATTGGTTGTCAGGCAAAGCTTCTAAGTGGCTGACTAGTTGTTCAAGAATTACATAGTCAAGCACTTTTGACACAAAAGGATAGATTTGAAATAGGTCTATATGAGCTTAATTCCTGGTAGTCCTGTGCATTTTTCAGAACTGGTGTGACTATAGCCATTTTCTCAGATTTAGAACTTACATTCATCAATGCTTGGATTTGGTATTTTCATTATTATTTCGGCTAGACTAGAAAAGGCACTCTCTCCAATTACTTCAGATATTAGAATAGGATCGATCGCGCAGTTTGTTTTCTTCGCTTTCTTGATAATTCTGGTGATGGCATCTTGTGTTATGTTGTTATATCGCATTAATTTTGTCTGTGTTCCTGGTGTCTCATTAATCTGATGTTGAGTATTTACAAATGACCTGGTTATGTTTTCAATTTTGTTTTTAAGGAATACTAGAAAGTTATTTGCTAGTTCCTGGTCATTGTATCCATTAGGGAGCTTCTTTTCTTTTACATTCCCCATTATACCAGTCAAGAAGCGATATAACTTATTCATGTCTGTTGCTGCTTCGAGGACCTTTCTCTTGTAGTATTCACTTTTTTTTCCTTCTTAGTAGGTAATTATATTGACACGCAGCAGTTTTGTATTCTACCCAATTCCTTTCAGATTTTAACTTATTCTACTTTCTCTCTTTACATCTTTTTTTCCTTCTTTCTTTACTAAAGTCACTCCATCAAACCAAGGAGATTGATCTTTTACGGTTATAGTCTTTTCTATCGGATGGCACATGGTATCATATCCACTTTTACACACTTTATTATAAGTGGTCATAAGACAGCTAGCACATTCAGCTCCTAACAGACGTTGGTCATTATGATCACAAAGAATGTTGTTAGCATCATTTATTTTTTTCGTAACTTCTTCTATGAATACTGTAGAAGAAAATTTTGATTCATGTCTAAAGTTTATTTTCTGTACTAATGCATGTTTCTGTGGAGGGAGACTAAACGTAATAATTTTGTGTACTGGGAGATAGTACATTTTTCTTCAAGTTTTATATCAGATACAATATCATTCATGTCATCACTTATAACTAAGTCTAGCGTATGCCCAGTTAAAGTAGTTGTCCAGTCAACATTATTCAATAGTAGATATGACTCTAGTAACTCACTAAATGCCAAATCGTCAGGATTTTATGCGTCATCCATCCAAAAATTCAAGTCTCCACAGATAACTAATTCGTTTTTCTCTATGATAATCATATCAATGAGAGCACCGAATTCTTAGAAAAAGATACTAAAGTTTGCTCTCGGAGGTTTGTAGATAGTTACAAAGGATATTCTTCTATTTTATGGTGTAAATTATATTTCTATATATTCAAAGCTTGTTACACTAGTGCTTTCCAACGTTTTGAGATTTGAGTAACTTTTATGAACACCCTCACTAGACCTACCTTCTCTCGGTATGTGAAGGAAGGCATGTGTGGGGGGCATCATTTCAGTGATCTTTGCCTTGTCTAAGTTATTTAACCATGTTTTAGATAATACTAGTATATCTAAATATTTTCTCGTTTATTAATTCTAGAATT
Organism: Palaemon carinicauda; assembly: GCF_036898095.1. Taxonomy (NCBI): domain Eukaryota; kingdom Metazoa; phylum Arthropoda; class Malacostraca; order Decapoda; family Palaemonidae; genus Palaemon; species Palaemon carinicauda. The sequence goes on from NC_090728.1 coordinate 10,967,015, forward strand.
TGAACAGTCTTATAACCTAAAGATTGTATATTTATATAACCACAGTTTATGACATCCCTAGTAATCATGATCAGTATTTTCTGCTAGTCTTTTCAATTCTAAGTCAAAAGCATTGCAGTCTCTAGAATTTACTGCATGGTCACTTGGTCTGTTTAACTTTAGGCAGTTTATTCACTTTGACACTTGTGAATTATACTCAATGGTGCAGTGTCTCCCTGAACATTTCCCCCAGACTTTATCTTCATTCTTAGACTTGTAATCTTTTCTGAAATGTCCATACCTCTCACAGTGGTAACAGGTGATCCCGTGGTATCTATCACGTATGTTATAGATACCCAAGTGTAACGAAACTTTGTCCCAATTAGCATGAATAGCACTTCGAACATTTGGATCACATTTCAACACATGGTGGGTGGTCCCCTCCCCCCAACACAAAGGTACTTTTTTCTGGACAACACTTATCTATCTTTTAAATTTTGGATATGGTCCAGGCAGCTATTTCTTTGTATCAAAGCATTTACTGCATCATCTTCATCATTGTATACATTGCATATTATTATTTAGGGTTTTAGTTTTCTGATTTTTTTTCTCTTCAGTGTCAGTCACCAATGTCTGAAATTTGTTTGCCGCCTCTTCTCTGATCATATTGTTTCCAAATTTGACCTCAGATTAAGTATAGGAATGTCTTCAAGTGCTTGTTCAACCTCACGTTGTCTTTCAGCAATTTTAGTTGTTGTATTAGTTGATATAAATATCAACAGATTTTTTCCTTAACTTTGTCAGCAAATGATGGTTTCTCCGCTTTTGGGTCTATCAATGTTTGAAGTGTTACTTTAATTGATTCCATATTAATGGTAAGAATGTTAACTTTCTCAGGAGGTCGGTGATCTAGGTGGAATTTGCTGTGTCTGCGCTAATGTTTCAAGACTGTTTTCCAAGTCATCTATTTTCGCATCTTGTTCGTTCAAGGCCAGATTACTTATGCTTACATCTTTTAATTTTGATATAACTAAATTTTTTTGTCTGGTATCACATACGCAGTGATGGCATAACCAATCTAGGTTATTCCGCTCAATCTCACTGATGGCTGAAACTATATGCACGCATCTCTTATGGTAGTGTCTTTTGCATTCACATACTATCCATTTTCTCCGTTCTCCATCTGTTTCATTACATTTGAAGCAGATATAGTTAGGAGCAGTCATGGTGTACTGTTTCTTATCACTTAGGTTTCTCCATAAGATTAACTAATATCTTTTCAATGATATTCTAAGCGAGAAACACAAAGCTAAAACATGACTCAGGATATGAATAGTAGAGCTCGACACAACTTGTCCGCACTCTAGCACATATTAAACAACTATATACACATGACATATGGTTTGGTCTAGAAAACAAGCTTGATACATATGCAGAGGATGCTACTCTCTTTGCATCAATTCCATCCCATGAATGTAGATCTAGGGTTTCTGAATCCCCTAAGAGAGATCTAGCTAAAATTAGTGTATGGTACAGATTATGGGGTATGAAGTTGAACCATAACAAAACTCAAAGTATGATATTTAGTAGGTCAAAGACAGTGGGTCCTCAACATCCGGATCTTAGTATTGTTAATGTTTTTTTAAGTCTGTATGACTGTTTTAAAATTCTAGGTGTGATTCTCGACAACAAATTTGCTTTTGAGAAACATATTAGGTCTGTGTCTTCTTCCGTTGCACAACAAATGGGATTATTGAGAGTCTTTCAAGATTTTCGGTGATCAATCTATTCTGAAAAAGTGTTTTAATTCTTTCATTCTACCTTGTTTTGAGTATTTTTCTCCTGTCTGGTCTTCAGCTGCTGATTCTTATCTTAATTTATTGGACAGAAAGTTACGGTCTATTACATTTCTTTTTCTTGATCTAGATATTAATGTTTGACACCATTGTTCAATTTGTTAATTATGCATGTTGCATAAGATTTTTCATAACTGACTATCCTTTACATTCAGATCTCCCTAGACATTTCCATTCTGTTCGTAATACTAGGCACTCAGTTAATTCCAATAGCCAGGCCTTCTAGATTATGTGGCTCAATAGTACACAGTATTTTAGAAGTTTTATTCCAGCTGTGACCAACCTGTGGAATGATCTTCCTAGTCGAGTGCTTGAATTAGTAGAACTTCAAAAGTTCAAAGTTACAGCAAATGCTTTTATGTTGACCAGGCTGACATAAGTCTTTTTATAGTTTATATATGCCATATCTGTTTTGACGTTGTTACTGTTTTTTGAATGATTTATTGTTAATTTGTTCTCATTATTTATTCAATTTCTTATTTCCTTTCCTCACTGGGCTATTTGTTCCTATTGGGGCCCTTGGGCTTATAGCATCTTGCTTTTCCAACTAGGGTTTTAGCTTGGCTAGTAATAATAACAACAACAACAACAATAATAATAATAATAATAATAATAATAATAATAATAAAAAACAATTCCAATTTAATCATATCGTACATACTGCAGGTCTTGTAAAAGTGGCTCTTCCCAGGAGGGAACAGGCATATGTGTCTTACCTCGACACACTTTGGCATATAGAGAAAGGTGACATCAAGGTAGGATTCAATACTAGGCACGACTGTACGTTTTTAAGAAATTTAATGGTAGCTTATGAATGGCACATGACAGTGTCCTAGAGACTTCCCATATATACATATGATCAGCACCCTAGCCCCTCAAAGCAAGATAGAACAAGTAAGGGCCAGGCAATGGCTGCTGATGGCTCCCCGAAAGCCCCATCCCTATCTCAAAATAATGGTGAGGCTACACACACTACTAGAAACAATGCAGCTTCAATAGCGCTCGAACTCTCGATAACAGAATGGCAGGGAGAGATTTTTCCCTCTCTTAGGTACAGTTACATCTCAGTTTCAAGGGAATTCTCGGTTACCTTCATGTTCTTAGAGTTCTGCTGCCCAAGGTAGATGTGAAGGCAGAACTTCTTGGTAGGCCTAGGGCTGCACTGTAATGCCAAAAAGTGCCTCGTGTGCAGGACCAAGGAATCAAAGACAATCAAGTCTAGGATGTATACAAAGAACCTCGTGTAGGACCTTTCTGCTTTGAAAAGGATCTTGGTGAATTGGGCTAACATGATACTGCTGTCAATTCCCCCCATATGAGGGCTGTACTTTTTCATGAGAGATGAACAAGAGACAAGAACCTTCTTCATCACGCCCATGCCATACTGCTCCACTTCACCCACAGGTTCCAGGCCGACATCAATGGACAATATTGTCGTTTGATGTTATCCTTCCATCTAGTGACAAGAATGATATCAAAATACATGTAGTCAAGTGTGCCCTTGGATACTAACTTTTTTCTTATCTCCCTGAAAGACTTTGATGATGAATAACCAACTCTTATCTCCCTAGCAGTAGCCATATACTGGCATCTTTACTGTTGCTTCAAGTACTCAGGCAACCCTTTGCTAGTGAAGTAGTTTTCGACTAACACAACAGAAGTATTTGAGCCCTTGAGGGTCTTGACCATGGTAACATCAAATTTCATGGTGACTGACATCTCCTTCTCTTCTGACAGCCGTGTAAGGTGGCTCAGAATGGTAAACTCACACTAGTATATAAGATTATAATGGATAAATCCATCAATACTGGAACGGCTGACGAGTTTGTAGCCCCAATTGTCTGGCTTCGTAGCTAAATACTTGCTATGTTTACTAGCCGTGGTCAGTTTGTATGCAGCCATGACCTCCTTGATAGACTTTACAGGAGTCTCAGCTACATTCAGGAACTCCCTCATTATCATAATGAAGAAAGAATGCACCTTGAAGAGCCTGTCATGTGATCCTTCTGCATGGTAATTTTTGATGAAGTACAAGGTAGCAACTTGAGAAGTCCTAGTCCTTGCAGTCTAGTCCTTCACTATAATATACTTAATAACCAGCACCATATGCATGGTAAGGATCAGGAAAACCCTGAGTTCTGCTTGTCATATTGAAGGTACTGACCACAACCTTTTGTCTAGAATACAGACTACTTGCATAGCTGATGCGTTCCTTCAAACTAAATGGGAAGAACTATAGGAAATGTGATCCCGCGAATTTACCGACAACAATTCACCGGCAACAATTTACTAACAATAATTGACTGATATGCTCAATTTATCAACTGCCTAGTTAATTGTTAGCCAATTTACCAAAATTCACCTATATTCACAATTAAATGCAATCATAGTTTTAAAAGGATGTTTCTTCCATTTTTCTCATTGTATTTTTCATGCCATCCAGGCTAATGGACTGAAAAGAAGATATGGAGAGGATGCAGAATTAGCTCTCTATCTCTATAATCTACCGTCATGAGCATATGAACCTGTTGATACAGTTGGCTTAGCATTGGATTTTCTATGTAATACTAATATCATTCTGTGTAAAGCTGAAGCTGTGGTGAACTATTTTGAAAATACGTGGATAGGACGGCCATACAAAAGAAACCATTGCAGACCTCTGAAGTTTGAGCTTTAGGTATGGAATGTTTTTGTAAAAGCTTTGAATTTTTTACCAAAAGCAAATAATGCCGTGGAAGGGTGTCATAGAGCATTTGAACTACATATTGCTGGGCACCACCCTAATATTTGGAAAATTTTCGTGTAGCTTACATGAAAAAAGAACAAAGCTATTATGATGTGAACGTCGATCAATACTTAGTTGGTATTCATCTCAACCACCAAGAAAGAAATAACGTGACTCTTTTGAAAGGATAAGACAAATTGCAGAAAAATATTCTATATATAGCAACGTTACTGATTATTTGCTATGCCCCGTTAAGATACTACCACTAGAGAGTTATTGGGTCTTGTAACTGTCCAGATGGTACTACATTGGATCTCTCTCTCTCTCTCTCTCTCTCTCTCTCTCTCTCTCTCTCTTTGGTTGCGGCTCTTTTCATCTTTTCCAACCCATACTCATAGCATACTGGCCTATTATTTACACATTTTCCTCTTTCCTCTTACACTTGACCGCACTGAAATTACCAAACAACTCTTCTTCTCTCGAGAGGTTAACTACTGCATTGAAACTGTTAAGTGGCTACTTTCCTCTTGGTAAGGGTAGGAGAGACTCTAGGTATGATAAGCAGCTCTTCTGGGAGAAGGACAATCCAAAATCAAACCATCGTTCTCTAGTCTTGGGTTATGCCATAACCTCTGTACCATGATATTCTGCTGTCTTGGATTAGAGATTTTTCGGCCACACTATTCTATCTGGTTTCTCTTCCTCTTATTATTTTGAAGTTCTTATCCTTTTGTTATTTTAAAGCTTTTTTTTATTTTTTATATGAAAGACTTATCTTGATGTTATTGTTTTTAAACTTCTATTGTAATTTATTTCCTTATTTCCTTTCATCACTGGACTATTCTTCCTTTTGGATCCCACAAAGAGCTTATAACATTCTGCTTTTCCAACTAGGGTTTTAGCTTAGCAAGTAATAATGATCATAACAGTAATAGTTGTGGTGGCCTGGTGATAGCGTACTTGCCTGGTGATTGCCAAACTAGGGTTCGATCCAGCTCAAACTCTTTAGTTCTTTTGGTCGCTGCAGCCTCACCATCCTTGTGGGCTAATGATGGGGTGTTTTGGGGAATCCTATACGTCTATCTGCTGAGTCATCAGCAGCCATTGACTGGCCCTCCTTAGTACTAGCTTGTGTGAAGAGGGGACTTGGGGGCTGATCATATGATATATGGTCAGTGATAGGGCATTGTTACTGTCCCCTGCCTCTACCATTCATGACCGGACTTTAAGCGTTTACTAGCCCATAATTTGTATTCTGATTTTAAATAAACTACCTTTACGGCTTTTTAGTCATTTTAGTAGTTGCATTTTTTTTTCTGGAAATTACCGTTTAAGTTATTCTACAGAAATGAAATAAAAATAAATATTTATGATTTTGTAATATCCTACATAAAAGCTAGTTTTTAACATAGGTATATAAAATAGTAAAGTAAGAAATTTGTATATAAAAAATATAAAAACATGGAAAATTTAGTAATGAATCTTAATTTTCCCATATTATTGCTGGCGAATTGGTTGTGGATACATTATGTAGTCGATAAATTGGGCGTGTCATTGAATTTTTGTTGATGTATTGTCGGTAGAGTGTTGTCGGTGATTTGTTGTCGGTAAATTCACCTAGACCCACGGGAAATAGTAAAATAGTTACCTCATGACGTTAAAATGGGAGTTAACATACTCAAGCAGGGGTTGAGTATTATGGTCTCCCTTCTTATAATGTCGAGTCCAAGGTCTCTAAAGGAGGCCTTATCTTTCACTGACATAATATGAGATACCCACAGCGATGACCTTAGGAACTGAAGTAAGAACAAAGTAATAATACTGAAACAGTAAGTAATTTATGAGAATGTGCATATATGTAGGCAGAAAGTGTGTATGTATGCGTATATATGTAGGGGCAGTGAATGTGAGTTTTTTCATGTGTGTGCGGTTGGGTAGGAAGTATATTGTACCAACCGTGTGTCACACGATCATACAAAGCAAGAAAATTTCATTTTGTTGTATATATTATGCATTGTATGTTTGCTCTATCCTCACACTGACTGGAACCTGAATAAACATGTCTGTTTTTGCTTACTGTTCACTGTTAACAGAACTGGTTCTCGGTTGAACATGAAATTGCCTGTTATGTTTTTATGCCCTCATTCCCTGAACTTGATTCATATATAATATGATGTTCTGTAATAAAGTTACTCAGTCGCTTTCATCCTGCAGTCTTAGTCACAGCCTCTCTCGGCCCATTACATTGGTGACCCCGGAATTCAACTCGCTTCTTCACGCCTATGACGACTCCACGGAAGTTGGCGCCACACCATTGAAACTTTCGTCGCTGGCCGGCGGAGAGGCGTCGCTTGGTTTCAGCGCGCAGAAGTCCAGTGCTGCATTAAGGGTGTGACTCGCTCAACCATCAAAGCAGATTATGTTCCCAGGGCGATTCCCGAGGACACCTTCCCTGAAATAGCCGACAGGCTTTATGAACAGGGAGACACCCCAATAGCGTATGACGCCCTCAAAACATCCCTTTCTGCAGCAGTACTCACTGTCGCCAGTCGCCCGTATGTCAAAGCTTTTTCAGCCCTCTCAACAACCATTGGAGGAACAAAGGGCTTCGCTCTGCGCCAGGGAAATGACCAGTATCGCTCGCCTACAACCTGCTCTAGACGGCTCTCCTTGTTAGGTGAACCTACTTCGTGCCCATTGGGTACGCCGTGTACCCGAATCTATACGCGCTGCAAAACCCGATGTCGATAGATTACCCATAAAGAACTTGATGACCAAAGCCAACGGCCTTATGGACAGCCACTTCATGACCTTCAAGACCTCCATCAACGCCTCCACTCGTGACGAAGAGGACGCCTATTTAACTTCAGCCGAAGCTGACATGAATGCCGTATAACATACATGTCTACCCCATGATGGGCCGGAGCAGCGACAAAGCCACCCATCACCCAGCACTCGCTCGCGCCCAAACCAACGTCTTCTACAGCCGCTTAATGCCGCCCATCGGCCGCAGTTTTGCTACTACCACTCCAGATTTGGGGCAGCTGCGGAGAAATGTAACAAGGATTGTCAGTGGCCAGAAAAACGGGTAAGTAAGCCATTGCTCGTGACGGTGGCCTCCTGTGTTTCTAATCTTTTCTTTTTACATGATGCAGGAACGGGAGTGCGATTTTTGGTAGACACTGGTGCTTGTTGTTTTCTTTTGGCAAGGTAACTCTTCAGGACATGACGTAGTCTGTTTATGTCTGCCGGTGTCCGCCTGGTAGCTGCCAACGGATTTGCAATATCCACCTACGGTTATGAGAACCCTATATTATCGTTTGGAAATGGTAAATTTAATTTGAAGTTTCTTGTTACTGACTTCACATTGCCAATCCTCGGTGCGGATATCCTCTCTCATTTCCACCTTCTGGTTGATGTCGCCCACCGACGATTGGTCAACGCAGACTAGTACTTGTCGACACCTCTTCAACCCGCCCCCTCTAACCTCGCTCTCCATATCGGCGGACCCATGGATGCCTACGCCCACCTCCTCACGTTGTACCCGGAAATTTTCCGTCCAGAACTTCGCTAAGCACCTACAGCTCCTGCCAAGTACGGTATTTATCCCCATATCAAGACGACGGGACTCCCAGTCTTCGCAAAATTCAGACGTCTGGCACCAGATCGATTGGCAGTTGCCAAACAGATGTTCGCCGAAATGGAGGAAATGGGCCTTTGCCAAAAGGCCTCCAGCCCATGGTCGTCCCCCTTATACATAGTTCTGAAGAAAGACGGCTCCCTCCGTCCGTGCGTGGATTACAGGTGCCTGAAACTGCAAAGAGAACCAGATCACTACCCCCTTTCAAACATCGCCGACGTGATCTCCTACCTGCAAAAAGCGAAGGTTTTCTCCACGGTTGATCTCCTGAATGGGTATTATCAGGTGCCTATGAACCCAGAAGACATCTCCAAGAACACCATCACTACTCCGTTTAGTATATACACTTTCAATTACTCCTGTTTTGACCTTCATATGCTGGGACCACATTTAAACGTCTCATGGAGGGCATCTTAGGGGACTACCCCTTCTATGTATGTTATGTGGACGACATACTTGTGTTCTCTTCCTCAAAAGAGGAATACCTCCATCACCAACGCACCGTGCTCGACCGCCTACAACAAAACGGTCTTGTAGTCCGGTACGACAAGTGTACTTTTGGCGCAAATGAAGTGTCGTTCTTAGGGAACCACATCACTCTTGAAGGAGTCCCTCCCCTCCCTGAGGAGGTAGCAGTCGTTCAGAATTTCCCCACTCCTTGGACCGCCAAAGCTCCTCAGGAATTCACGGGCATGATCAACTATTATCACCGTTTTCTGCCAGCCATTGCCACCACTCTTGCTCCCCTCTACGCCTCTTTCAAAAGCAAGCCAAAAGACCTGAAGAGGGGTCCCCTTCAAGAAGCAGCCTTCTGCAATGCAAAGAAGGCCCTATCAACCGCTACTGCTCTCACTTTTCCCATCCAACATGCCCCTCTTTTTCTCTCCACAGATGCCAGCGATGTCGCTATTGGTGCACTGCTCGAACAGGTTGTCAACGGCTCGCCCCGCCCATTGGCCTTCTTCAGCAGAAAACTGTCCAAGGTAGAATCAGGTTATTCTACCTTCGATCTCGAAATGCTGGTGGTGCACTTGGCTGTCCGTCACTTTCGCCATTTCTTAGAAGGTACGCCCTTCATCTTTCGCACAGACCAGAAGCCTCTGGTGCAAGCCTTCACTCGACAGTCAGACGCCTGTTATGCCCTTCAACGCCAAATCTCTCCGCTGTGGCTGAATACAATTGCACCCTTCAACACCTTCCTGGGAAAATGAATCCCGTTGGCGATGCCCTGTCAAGAAACACGTTGGCTGCCAATCTACTGGGATTGGATTACAACGCCTTGGCTGAAGCCCAGCGACAGGATCCAGAGTATCAAGCATGTAGGACATCCTGCACATCTATCTGTTAGGAGGACATCCCCCTCCGACGATCTCCAGCGCATACGTCACATTGTTGGAAAATTTACTCCATGCCACCAGACTTACAAGCACTAGCGAAGTATTATATACAGACAAACTTGCACTCTGCAATGCACGTCTTCCTACGCAACTACGCTAGCAATCCACTGCTAACGCTCCATTACACAGGCCCTTTCCTTGTTATCCGACACAGTCCGAAAGCATTTATACTAAACATTCGTGGTAAAGAAGACTGGGTCTCCATTGATCGTCTAGAACCTGCTTATCTCTTGTAGAATGACCCGCCTACAGTTCGTCTCTCTAGATCAGCGCGCCCTATTTAACATATAGAGTATGTCATTTTTAGTGGGGGAGCCATGTACCAATCGTGTGTCACACGATCGTACAAAAAAATGATATTTCTTTTTTTATATACATTATGCTTTGTATCTTCACTCTCCCCTGCACTGACAGGAACCTGAATAAAAATGTCTGTTTTTCTCACGGTTAACAGTTAACAGAACCGGATGTCGGTTGAACATGAAATTGCCTGTTATGCTTTTATGTCCTTCTTGCCTATACTTGATGTATATATAATCTGATGTTCTGAAAGAAAGCTACTCAGTTGCTTTCATCTTGCCTTCCTAGTCACAGCCTCTCTCGGCCCGTCAAAATGTGTACCAAATAAACAGTTATATTGATGCATCAAAATCCACTTAAAGAGTAAAAATTTAAAGGTCACTTTGAGCAACAAGGATTTTAAATGACTTGAACCAAAATTCAAAGTTTCATCTCACATGCAGCGAGAGAAGGAATTTT
>NC_090728.1:10979870-11009870 GCF_036898095.1 Palaemon carinicauda
GCTGAATGCAATAAAGAAAAAAATAAATTACATTACCTATTATGTGCTTCCATTTGTTCATTTAGCTGGGAGTACATATTTCATATTGCTAAACTAAACTAATCAGATTTTTCTCTTATTACAGGAGTGTTTATTTTTTTTCTTCTCTTTTTTTTTAAATTGAGTTTTCTCTTTCTTTGCTTAGATCTAGACAAATTTTACCTCACCATTCCATGGTAACTTAACTTTAACTTGTAGAACACTGTAGCATATTTGAGGAAATTAAATTTACACCGCAAATAAAATCTATTTTGTTTTCTGTTTTTCTTTTTAGGGCTTCTGTATGTCTCTTTTTTTTTTTTTTTTTTTTTTTTTTTTTTAAAGGAGTGGGGATATAGTTTGTTGGGAAAGGCGATATCTCTCTTATTACTTGTCAAATTAATTTTGTTTAAGAGGAAAGTGTTCTTTATTATGGTTTGATATACCATAATATGAAGTTATTTTATCATTTAATTTAACATTATAATTTACCTTTACCACGGCAACGTTTTCTAAGTTCAGCCCGGTTCACACATCAGTCACAGGTATACAGGTACTCAAGGCACGGTAGGTCCTGCTTAGTTTCCAAATTTCCTGATAGATAGAGACCTTGATATCCCAGGTTTACACAATTGATACTGTCCCATCTATATGCATTCTTAAACTTCCTTTATGGTTGTAGTTGGTTGGGACACGTCGTGTACATTTGCATTCAATACTACTGTAATAATTAACATGAAATTTTCGGTAGGGAAGATGTTTTTATGATCCATCGGTCACCGAAGCCACAGCCAAGTTACTCGATCGCAAAGTTTTCCCCCAATAATTGCGTCTATTCGTCTATCAGATCGTGCTAGGACAACTCATCCTAGGACAACTCATTCCCGGACCAGTTTTCCCAGGACAACTGATACCTAGGAAAACTGATATCTAGGACAACTCATACCTGATTTTTTTTTAAAATGTGTACAAAAGGATAAAATCCATAAAGATATTGAAAATACAATTAAAGAAGGATATATTTATTATCAAATACAAATTTATTAAATCTATAAAAGGCCTTTATTTACATTATTGAATTAAAAATGATTGAAAATTTCAAACATTACAGATTGTCAATAAAAAAAAGTTTAAAACTCAAAAATTTAATGCAGATTGTACGAAACAGCTTTTAGGACAGACATTTTATGGCAAGGATCATAGTTATTAAGGAAATTTAGCAATCAGTTGTTGCAGCTTTTATAAACCTGTTTTGAATTTATTTCTACTCCCCGGTCAAAATTAATTTTCTTCTTCTAAGCCAAAATAGCCTCCAACTTTAGTGCACTGATCAATTTCCAGATATTTGGATGATGGCATGCTACTGAAATTTGTATTGCATTATTATAATCTTCAATTATATTATTAGTTCGCGTCATACCAGCTGAAGTTCATTCTGATACATTCCATACATCCAGTGAAAATAATGGAGATAGGCGAGGTCTTTGTGCCCCTCTTCCTTTTTAGGGTCTTATGTATGTAACTTCAAAATATGACACAAATTCCTGTGGCATTTTATCTTTAGACAAAATTCTTCATGAGTGTTATATTGGACCTTAAATCCCAGTTCAACAATTTTTCGGTAGATGTTTTGTGGAAAATGAAATAAACATCTACAAACCTTTAAGTCAGGAAATTTTGAAATAGGACTATTTTTTGGGCTCAAGACATGTCGTCCTGATGGGAATTCCTTAAGGTAGCTTCCTAAGGGATATATGTACTACAGTGATATTCCCAGAGAATTTTACCTTTAGGTATCCAGAATTCTAACTCCTGGCGCGAATATCCTTAAATTTTCTCTCAAGGATATCGTATAATATCAGAGGACGTATTCTTGACACGCCACATAGCAATATGCACCCCTAATAGCGTTTACGCTTCGAGGAGGTGTGGCAGAATAGAAGGGGAGCCGTATCAAGGTTACCCCCCGTTCTCGTACTACTATTGAGTATGACAACAGCATCATTTCCTTGATGGCGGACATTCCTTATTCTGTAGCGATTTCCCTCGGTGGTATTCCCCGTGAATCTAACTTTTCGATCGTTTTACAGGATTATAATTATGCTTTCACCATCTTCTTCCACCTCTGGAAAGTTGAGTATCGGGTCTTTACTATGAGTATATCTTAGCTCCTTTTCACAATGAAATTAGAGTTATTTATTGAGCCTAAGAGTTAGGCCTGTTACTGGAGGCGCCATGGGCGCCGTCGTTCGTTAGGCATGTGTTATTTAGTTAGCAGAACGACTTCCAGTTTTAAATAGCTTTATTTAATTATTTTAATTATTTAGCTATTTAGGCAATTATACTCGTAAAGATTTTAATAATATGCTTAATTTTCCTTTTACATGTCGATCGTATAGTTAGAGTTTCGGTGATTTAGGTAACCGAGATCTCGTCTAGCCTAGGTACCCTAACCTAGGTGTTTTATTATATGTTCAGAAATTTCCCCGGTTACCCTCGTGTATTGTTTTTTTCAAATCAAGTGGAGACTGATACCTCCTAGTATTATATGAAACATTACACGTCTCCATGGAGATTTAAGGGTAATCTCTTTTCCCTCTGAGTGTAGCTTCAGGCTACAACCCTGGTGGCCGTGCCATGAATTTTATTCAGACATGACTAGCCTAGGGTTTTTCTGTCACTTCCCTTAAACCGCCGGTTGTGGTATATCAGCAGGTTTTGGAATTTAGCCAGAATCTCAGAGTATTTAGTCTTATGCCGGCGACTTGTCGGCAGGGCGAATGGGTTGTAGGATACCATCATTTCCCTGCCGGCTAGGCTGCCGGCATTGGAGGCTAGCCTCCCTGGCTGCACTTGACGTTGTGGTAAGATGCCATCTTCTCCTTGCGACTAGAAGACTAGTACTGTGCCGCAGTCCCGTAGGCTGAAGAGTGATATTCTTCTTTTGCCTAGGATGACGTGGCACTGGAACTCTGTTTTCTCCCTTGTTGAGAGGAGGCGGCAATGCAGCCATTCCCTTAACTGTATAGGCAATCTCTAGGGTGGAGATCTGAGACTCTCCTGTCACCTAGGATTCTGCCGATACTGAAACAGAGTTTCTTTTAAGAGGTGGTACGACTGACAATTTTGCCAGTTCCTTTCACACGCTATACAGGACCCTGCTCCCTACCCCTCTGTCTACTTTTGGTGGCCTAGCCATTGTCTTTCATTGGGGCGGCATCTTGCAACCTTACCATTGCCGGTAGGTTGCCAGAGCTGGCCAGACTCCCTCTCTAGCTATGACAACTGTCGGCAGCCATGTTGAATGTCAGTAACCATGGCTGGCGGCAGTGCATACTGCTGGCAGCCACATCATCTGTCGGCAAGTATGGTCTCTGCTGGTAGCTGATGACTATCGGCAGCCAAGATGGCTGCTGGCAACTGGCGGCTGCCGGCAGCCATGATGGCTGTGAGTGGGATGTCCCTTTCTGTCCCAAAGGCTCTTCAGTTTTCCCTTGATCTGCTAGTCACAGGTTCTGTTTCCGGAATACCGCCGGCCAGGCCGGCGCAGATAAGTGCTGACCTAGATGGCAGCACACCGACTTTACTGATACTGCCGGAGGCTAGCCTGCCGGCAGTGTATTAGCGGTACCTTGACGGCATTAGTACTGTAGCTGGATGGAAGCCTGAATGGTACATTCTCTCCTTCCATTAGAACTTTCTTTCTGGAGAAAGGCAGTAAAATTAGACTTTTACATCCTTCATTACTGTATACATACACAGTAAAGGAGTAGCATTTACTCCATACTATCTCTCTCTCTCTAGCTAGCATACAAGATATGCTGGCAAGACCTAACTATGCCGGCAACATGCCGGCTGAACTACAGTATATGTTATACTGGTAGCCAGTATATCTACAGTATAGAATATACTGCAGAGAGAAAACTACTATATATTTTATACTATAGTTATTTCCAATATATCTTGGATATCCATACACCAGCATTTGCTGAACCCAATCCCATTTGAATGAATATAATTTCTTCAATATCCTGATTAGAAATCAGTATTCGGATTACCCTACAATATTAAATAGCTTCAAGGCAGGGGTGATACACTCCTAACCCTTAAAAGGTTGAGCCTTTTTCCTTGAGTGTCCCTGATCAGGAAACTCTATAATTTAATATTTAAGGAAGGCTTCGGCAAATAGGCTGAGTGGGATACACAAATATATGTCTTTATTTTCTGAACTACAATACATGATTTTACAGTAGCCAGTAATTTGCAATATAGACTTACTGCAAATAAAAAACTACAGTACCATTATACAGTAGTAATTTCTAACATACCGTGGGTACCCTTGTGCGAGCATTCTGCTGGTACCGCTCCTATATTGAAAGAATAATATTTCTTCAATATTCTGATTGAGAATCAGTCATCCTGACTCCACAGTATCAACAATATAAAGGGACAGTGAATTTGTACTTCTCTACCCCTAGGGGTAAGAGCCCTTCTACTCGGAGATATTTGATAGAGGAATCTCCATATAGTTAACACCGAGGGGAGGTAACAGCATTTGGTCATGGGGGTACACATGTGTGTATCTCCTACTATCCTTTATAGCTTACTATCCTAAGCTATTCTGTTATAGATGACCTTTGCATGTAGATTATCAGGGAGATAATCCTTTGTATAATCATTTGGTTTTCATTTCTTTACAGGAGGAACACCTGATACCTTGCGCTGCAGTCTTCTGCAAGGCCAAGAGTAAGTATTTTTATGGTCATAATACTTGCAGGTTTCATGCCCCCTGCAATATTATTTCCGGATCCCTACATTATTGGAACCCGCAGGTTTGCAATATATGTCGAACACTAATGTCTGAAGGTCTCAAGAATCCCAAGTCTACGGAGACTAGGGATACAGCTCAATACAAATTACGCAACTGGGTGAGAGGCTTCCAGAATATCTCTCCGGGACCTTTCCTACCTAATGATAGGATGCATAAACTATTTCCGAAAGCAAGTAAGGAAATAGTAGTGCCTCAGGCACCAACTACATCCCCTGACAGCCAGATAACTTTTGGGAATGAGGGGAAAAAGTGACCCAGGGTAGAAGAGGAAAATGTCGTGTCGGAGTTTCCTCCGCCTATGCTGGCTCTAGAGCCATTGACGTTGACATCTTCGTCTTCTACCCCTCTATTAAATAGAATGGTACAATTATGTATCCAACTGAATAATCAAATCGATAGCTTCCGTAAACAAAACGAAGGAAGTAAAACGCAAGATAGAGCCTCGCAAAGCTTCTCTTGTCACTTCCCAAGGGTCACTCAAACGACCCATGGATCAAGACCTACCAACATGCTCCAAAACCAATCCCTGGAGGTTTGCGGAGCTGATGACGATTTTTAATGGCAAACTCTACATCTCAGAGAAGATGGGTGCAGTTCCTTTGGACAAAATTCAATTTTGGCTAAGCTTTGATGCTTTCCCTAATTGTTTGGTTTGACTGAGGTACGAACCAAAGTCAAGAAAAGGAACGGAATCAAAAGAGGTCATGATTCTCGACCATGATTAGGCACAGGCTATCCTCTGAGGTAGCCTGAAAAAGGCGGGTTATTCAGAGTCGAAGGTATTCTCAATGAATAACAGAAACCCTACTTTTCTTGCTCCTGCTTCATTCTCATTCACCTTTATGGGGAAGGCATTTACATCTATTGCCAAAGAGGTTGAGGCGGGTATGCCATGTCCCACACTTGAGGAGTGCAAGCCTCTGTCACCAGCTTTTCCCAGCCAGGAAAAGGACTGGAAGGAAGTCCATTTAACCTATTCAGTAGGAAAATTAGAACGCTGATTTTGCAAGTCGACAATTTGATGAATATCTCCCTAAATTATCTGAGTTGCTCGTGTATAATGAACAAGAGAAAAAGGGGAGACTTGCAGCCTCCCTTTATCTACAAAACTACATAGAGTTGTGTTCAACCTACCAAAATACCCCAGACATGCTCATGTTCATAGCCAAAATGCATACGGCTACCTTAATGAAAGATCTTTACACCTTTATGAAGGCTAGGAGAGCATGTAGAGAGTCTTTGTTCGCTGCTGCAACATTGAAACACGAAACAAGGAAGCTAATATCTTCCAACATCTGGGGTAAAGTCCTCTTCCCACACAAGGTAATTAGGAAAGTGATTAAGAACGCCACCATGGAGAACATAAGTCTTCTCCAAAAGTGGGGCATCCTTTCAAAGAGAAAATCTTCCATGGTTGTAGGTTCCCAACCTAGAAAGAAGACGGGAAATACTGGAAATATCTGGGCTGCTCAACAACATCCCACTATTCCAGTGAACACGGTGCCACAGGCAGGTGGTCAAAAGTTTAAACCTACTGACTATTCGAAGCATGAAGACACTTCTGCTAGGAGGAACGTTCCTTCAGGATTGTAGGACCTTCGATCCTTGGGTCAAAACCCTATTCAAGTTAGGACCTTGATGGGAAACAGAAATGTATCCACCATCATTTCCTTACCTTCTCCTACAATCCAAAACCCTCCTGGAGGAGTATACCTGAGAGCTCTAGAGCATACAGGTGGTAAGAAAGCTATAGTCCATCGAGTTCCAGAGAAGGCTGTTTTGTGTTCACGAGAAGGACTCAAGAAATCTCTGAGTCATTTTGAACTTGTCGGCACTCAACAAGTTCATAGAAAACAGCAAGTTCAGAATGTTAATCCTTCCGAACATATGGACCTTGTTCCAAATAGGGGTGTTCGTAGTTTTGTCAGACCTGAAAGGTGTCCTGTGGCAACTTCCAGTCAACCACCCCCTTCCCTCCTATCTAGAATTCAAGTTATAGATAGTAACATTCATCCTAGGAAAGACACTTGTCGGACTGGACACAGTCCTAAATATCTTCATAGGATTGGCAGACTTAGTCACGTTAAAACCAAGCCTAGAAATGGTTCAGGCATTAATATACCTGGGCGAGAGGATTGGGTGGGCAGCACCCGTAGTGGCTGGTCAATGTGCATCCAAAGAAATGACCCGGTTCCCGGGACATCACAGATGCAAGATAAGCTTCTAGAGGTCTCGACTCTCTCCAGCTCAAGGGTTTCAGTGGCTTGAAAACCTTTGAAGCCCGCAATCACATCAACTCTCCTTTCCCTTGGGAATATAAAAGGAGGTCGCGAGGTCTGTCAAGAGACTCAGGTAATCAATCAGATTTCCAAGGTACTAACAGGGAGAAGCGCTAAACTCTCCCCAGTTCGCAATAGTGACAGACCTAGTGCTACGAGCACTGCAGAAAGAAGCGTTAAGAGCCTGGAGAAAATACGCATCAAACACTTGAAGAGATGAAAAAAGACCGATATTGGTTCCTCCTTAATCGCTTTTCTAACAAAAATTAAAGCACGAACGTCCCAAGACTCTGCTGGTCCTATCATGAGTGGGGAAACTCCCTCACACAGATCAGACTTCTTACGACTGATCCGGGACACCGAAGCAATTATAAGACGTCGCAATCGATAATGCTAAAGAATGTTTCATACAGTCTAGGTGAAGTTAACTACCCTTTCTTAAAGGGATGGCACCTGTCAGCAGTTCATATACAATTGATCCACAATGTGACAGTGGATGCTTTATTTCAATTCAAGCCGATAGAGTCAGAATGGTCCATGGACGCAGACCTATTCCCTCCCAGATGGGAACAAGTTCCGGAACTGCAGATCGACCTCTTCATCACAAGCGTCTTCAAGAAACTACCTCAATATGTAGCCCCATACGAGGATGCTCTAGTGGGACTGATAGACGACATGTCTCTGGAATGAAAGGGATGGACTCAGGTATACCTGTTCATCCCATCCAATCACCTGCTGGAGGTCCTCAACAGGCTCAGATACTTCTAAGGGGGAGTAGCTCTTTTGGCTCCCAGATAGCCCAAGAGCAATCTGTCCTTCCTAATGAAGAAACTGAAGATGAGGCTGGTCCTAGTTCTGATCCTAGGTATATTTCAGAAGGTTCAGAAATTAACTGCCTTCGTTTTATCACAGAGAACCCAAACCCTTTATTTCATGATTTTCTTACCCTAGCGGTCAGAAAAAGATTTGGGATCTCAGAAGGCAATATAGAATTCTTAGAAGAATACAAGACTAAGTCAACTAGAAGACAATATGAGTCTTCCTGGAAAAAGTGGGTTGCATTTGTGAAAGCAAAAGGACCGAAAAAAAATTTCAATGAACTTCTGTCTGTCCTTCTTTGTCCACCTTCATAATCAAGGTCTGGCGGCCAATACGATAAATACGTGCAAGTCAGCCTTGACTAGACCTCTTCTATATGCCTTTCAAGTAGATATGGCGAATGAAATCTTTAATAAGATTCCGAAGGCATGTGCAAGGCTTAGGCCCACAGTACCACCAAAGGTCTTACATTATGCCTCATCTGTGAACAATGAAGATTGTTCTCTTAAAGATCTAACCCAAAAGGTTATTTTTCTATTCGCTATAGCCTCTGGGGCTAGAGTTAGTGAAATACTGGCCCTATCCAGAGATGAAGGCCACATTCAGTTCATAGAAGTGGGAGAAATGAATCTCTTACCTGATCCATCCTTTCTCGCTAAAACCGAGCTACCCACTAAGAGGTAGGGTCCCTGGAGAATCTACCCTCTGGAGGAAGATGTCTCTCTATGTCCTGTAGAGTGTCTAAAGGTCTATCTTCGTAGAACTTCAGACTTCAGGGGAGGACACCTCTTTAAAAGAGAAACTTCTGCATCAAATTTATCCCTGAAACAGCTAAGGGCGAAGCTCACCTACTTCATTCGTAGAGCGGATACTGACAGTACTCCCGCAGGTCATGATCCGAGAAAGATTGCTTCATCACTGAAATTCTTTCAGTATATGGACTTTGAGCGTCTTTGTTCATACACTAGATGGGAATCATCCAGAGTGTTTCACAAACACTATGCAAAACAGGTGCATGAACTGAAACACTATGTAGTGGTGGCAGGTAGTGTATTAAAACCTGCCCCCTAATTACTGTTGTAAACAGTCAATGGTTTGGGACTTCAAATGTCCTCGCACAGATACTGGGTGAGAATCATCCAGAGTGTTCTCAAACCATATCCTAAGCAAGTCCATGATCTGAAGCAGTATGTGGTGATGTCGGATAGAGTATTTAACCTGCCGTCTAAATCTACGATGAACAGCTAATTGACTGGGACTGTCAATTAAAGGGAGGATGAGTCATCCCTCTTAGGGTGTGACCTCATTTGATTAAGTGTTACCATGGTGACACTAGCTCTGTTCAAAATCCTAGGTGTGGAATTATACAGATAGCACTAGTGCCGGTGTTCGTAGTACACAGTGCAAATAGAAGTAACCAGTACAGGAATTATGAAGGGAATTTTGTTTTTTTTTAAATTTTCTTCAATCTGAGAGTGGCACTCATCATTTCTTTCCTTTCAGTAAAGAAATATAGTCTCTGTACTCGTTACAGGTATAATCCCATTGTCATACTACATTCGTTTTACTACCCATGTCTTTTAGTCATTTATTAGGAATAAATTTCTATTAGAATGCAGTTCGTCCGCATTCGCCCGACAATTGCATGTATAAATGCCAGAGTTCTTTGACTTACCAAAGTAAGTATTCCTCATATAATCGTATGCTCACAAATAATAGATATAAGAGATACTGATATTGATTCAGCAATATATACAACAATGAGACTGTTTGTATATTCAGTGTATATGTATGTTTGTTCATAAAATATATGTTAACTTTGATTCCCATTTTCTACAGTCTAGAATGACTCTTCCCTGTAGGAGGCAGGAAGCACTAACATTGTTTATGATTAGTGATGATGACGGATAATGGTGACGTCACTTGTCTCAATTGGTCCCCATGACCATAGAAAATGTTGTTCAGAGGTTAAGGCACTGATGAAAATCCACAGATACACTAATGCTCTGGTATGCTTCCATCAGGACAACATGGCTTGGGCCCAAACAAACGATTTTGAGCGAAGCGAAAAATCTATTTTTGGGTGAGATGGCCATGTCGTCCTGATGGACCCACCCATCTCTTCTAAAAAAGAAAAGATGTTCACAGTATCCCTCCCGTTGTACTGTATCTGCTACAGAATAAGGAATGTCCGCCATCGTGGAAATGGCGCTGTTTTCATACTCAATAGTAGTACGAGAATGGGGGTAACCTTGATACGGCTCCCATTCTATTCTGCCACACCTCCTCGAAGCGTAAACGCTATTAGGGGTGCAGATTGCTCTGTGGCGTGTCAAGAATACGTCCTCTGATATTATACGATACCCTTGAGAGAAAATTTAAGGATATTCGTGCCAAGAGTTAGAATTCTGGATACCTAAAGGTAAAATTCTCTGGGAATATCACTGTAGGAAGCTACCTTAAGGAACTTCCATCAGGACGACATGGCCATCTCACCCAAAAAAAGATTTCTCGCTTCGCTCAAAATCCGTTTTTTGTGGCCTTTTCAAGGTCTATCATATACGATTCATGGTGAATTTCAGGGCGAAGAGTATTTAGCTGAGAAAACAACCGATCATAAGTTGCTTCTTTCTTGTCAGATAACAGGGCAAACACACGAGGTACACTAAATTGGCCAATTTTAATGTGGATTGTCTATAGCTGATAATAGATGGATGGGCAAACCTTGAAAGTACCATCGCCAGTCCAGTTAGAATATTTAACTAAATCATCAAATCCTGTTGATGAAGAAAATATCAGAATTCTTCCTTTTATTGCAAAGAAAAATATAAACTTTACGGTAAATAGATTGCTCCTCAGCATTCTCTCTCTCTCTCTCTCTCTCTCTCTCTCTCTCTCTCTCTCTCTCTCTCTCTCTCTCTCTCTCTCTCTCTCTCTCTCTCTCTCTCTCAGATATTCGATTTCTTTCCTCTTCTTTCCCGTTTAATATTCCTTAAAAGTATGAAAAAATAAAAAAACATCTCGCCTCAAGTTTCTCCTTTTTTTCTACCTTTTTAATTGTTCCAGAATTTTTTACATACTCGAAAAACTTTCCTTCTATGCCCCGGAGATTAACATCCTAAACGGAAGCTCTTCTCAAGCATCTAAATCTGCATGATGAAGTAGACGCAGAAGTTTAAGATTATCAAAGAATACTTATTTACCTACAGGTATCATTCCATATATTTTTTAATTTTGGATTCATGACCTGCATTCTAAATCTTTTCAACACACACACACACACACACACACACACACACACACACACATATATATATATATATATATATATATATATATATATATATATATATATATATATATATATATATATATATACATATATATATATATATATATATATATATATATATATATATATATATATATGTGTGTGTGTGTGTGTGTGTAAAAAAGATTTAGAATGCAGGTCATAAATCCAACATTAAGAAAAATATTTGGAATGATACCTATAAGTAAATAAGTAAACTTTGATAATCTTGAACTGCTAAGAAATAATGAAATTACCTAGGAAGTCCTGATGGCAACAATAAATATTCTTTCCTTATGTTTCTCCTTTGATGGAAATACGTGGCGAAAGAGGATTGAAGTGCTGAAATTGAACAGGCTTGGTGCAAGGCATCAGTATGGACGTAAAGTTTACCAGATATCAACAATCTTTTTACTGTTTTTTTTTTTTTTTTTTTTTTTTTTTTTTTTTTTTTTTTTTTTTTTTTTCTAGTGAATACAAAGTTGGTAGATGCACGAAATATTCAGCTGGATTTGAATCTGAAAGTAGATATATAATGTACCTGAGTTCTTCATAATTTTATCTAAAAGGAGAGAGAGAGAGAGAGAGAGAGAGAGAGAGAGAGAGAGAGAGAGAGAGAGAGAGAGAGAGAGAGAGAGAGAATTATCAATCTCCTAAAAATAGTAGCAGATTTAGGTATCTTTTTTCGTACACCCCAATAGCTATTAATAAAAGAATTGGCAAATGAAGACCTATGAACAGTCAGAAAAAAAAATAAGGACTCATTCTACTCCACAAACATCAAACAATAAAGCTGTCGAGAAACGTGAAATCCATGTGTATCCATAAACTTCAGCGTCTACTTAATCATGCAGATTTAGATGCTTGAGAAGAGCTTCCGTTTAGGATGCTATTCTCCGGGGCATATATATATATATATATATATATATATATATATATATATATATATATATATATATATATATATATATATATATATATAATCATTAGTTTTAACATTGATAATTGAAATCTGCAAAATTACATAACAAAAATAGTTTATACTTATTAATGGGGTCAAAACATAGGACACTATAGTGAAATACAAGAACAAATTCAACTGATCTAACGGATATTATTATAAACATTTATGTCTAAGTACTTACATCGTTTTTGATATCCTGAGTACTGTGTAAGTAACATACTCACGTTCCAAGTATTTGCAATCTTTGTTAATCTTTCCTTTTGCTCAGGTAATTCTCGATTCGATCCTGTTGTAAGGCAGAAATTTGTTTTTCAGCATACGTGATTGTTTATTTATTCATTTCACATTATTAGTTTCAAAAAACAACTCACTGATATATATATCATGGAACTCCATGATATACGAGGTATGTTGCGTGTCCTTAGTAAGTCCTTAGATACTTCCTAAATAATTAGATTCCTCGTTTTCATACGTTCTTGCTGGATCACTTGGTAGCACCTTTCATTATGAGCAATCCTGATGTGGTAAAATTTTATATCCTTGAGTGATTATCGTATAGTTCTCATAATGCTTTTGAAGCTTCCACGAGATGTTAGTAAAAAACTAGATAATTAAAATATTCCATGAAGGAAAAAAGGTGTTAGTAGCTATATGTGGCTTACAGCATATCTCCTAGTACAAATGAAACTCACAAAATGACGCGATCTGAATTTCCTAATAGATATTTCATAAATAAAAGTCTTTTTAAAATAAAGATAATGATAGCAAAAAAGGTTTTGGTAAAAGCAATCGTCTTTTCCAAGAAAAAAAAAAACCATTATTTTATCTATTCTCTTTTAGTTGTTGTGTCATAATAGTTCTCCAAACAAAGCTGTATGTGAAGTAGCAAAATAGTTCGCCACACACAGATGTATGTGAAGTAGCAAAATAGTTCTCCACACACAACTCAATGTGAATTAGCAGAATAGTTCTCAACACACAACTCTATGTGAATTAGCAGAATAGTTCTCAACACACGGCTGTATGTGAAGTAGCAGAATAGTTCTCCACACCAGCTGAGTGTGAACTAGCAGAATAGTTCACAACACACGGCTGTGTGGGAAGTAGTAAAATATTTCTCCACCTAGCTGTATGTGAACTAGTAGAATAGTTCTACACACACGGCTGTATGTTAACTAGCAGAAAAGGCCTCACCCACACGGCTGTAGGAGGACTGGCAGAATAGTTCTCAATACACGGCTGTATATGGACTAGCAGAATAATTCTCAACCAAGGACTGTACGTGAAGTAGCAGAATAGTTCTCCATACACGGATTGATGTGATCTAGCAAAATAGTTCCAACACAGAGATGTATGCTAAGTAGCAGAATAGCTCTCCACAAACAGCTGTATATGAATCAGTAGAATAGTTTTCCACACAGGGCTGTATGTGAACTAGCAGAAAAGCTCTCTGCACATGGCTGTATATGAAGTAGAAGAATAGTTCTCCATGAACAGCTGTATGTGAACTAGCAAAATATTTCTCAACACACGCTTGTATGTGGAGTAGCTAAATAGTTCTCAACACACAGATGTATGAAGAGTAGCAGAATAGTTTTCTACACACAGCTTTATCAGAAGTAACAGAAGTAACATATGGCTATATGTGAACTAGCAGAAAATATTTCCTCACTCTGCTGTATGTGAACTAGCAGAATAGTTCTCAATATATTGATATATGTGAAGTAGCAGAATAGTTCTCCAAACACGACTGTAAGTGGATCAGCTAAAATGTTCTCCACTCACATCTGTATGCGAACAAGCAGAATAGTTCAAAACACACGGCTGTATTGGAAGTAGTAGAATGTCTCTCCACACAGCTGTATGTGAACTAGTAGAATAGCTCTGCACACACGGCTCTATGTGAACTAGCAGAATAGTTCTTACCCACACGGCTGTGGGTGAACTAACAGAATAGTTCTCCATACAGAGCTGTATGTGAACTAGCAAAATAGTTCTACACACACGGCTGTATATGAACTAGCAGAATAGCTCTTCACAGAGGGCTGTACGTGAAGTAGCAAAATAGTTCTCCATACGCGGCTGCTGTGATCTAACAAAATAGTTTTAAACACAGGGATGTATTGGAAGTAGCAGAATAGCTCTCCACAAACAGCTGTATTTGAACCATATGAATAGTTTTCCACACAGGGCTGTATGTGAACTAGCAGAAAAGCCCTCCGCACATGCCTGTATGTGAAGTAGCAGAAAAGTTCTCCATAAACAGCTGGTTGTGAACTAGCGAAATAGTTCTTAACAAGCACTTGTCTGTGAAGTAACAAAATAGTTCTCAACACACAGATGTATGAGATGTAGCAGAATAGTTCTCTACACACAGCTTTATGTGAATTAACAGAATAGTTCAACACATATTCATGTATGTGAACTAGCAGAAAAGTTCTCCACAATCTGATGTATGTGAAAAAGCAGAATAGTTCTCATCTCAAAGGATGTATGTTAAGAAGCAGAGTAGTTCTCCACAAACAGCTGTATAAAGAACTAAATGAAGAGCTCTCCACAGACAGCTGTATTAGAGGTAGCAGAATAGTTCTCCATACACATCTGTATGTGAACTAGCAGATTAGTTCTTAACACATTGCTTTATGCGAACTAGCAGAATAGTTCTCATCGCACAAATATATGTGAAGTAGCAGTATGTTTCTGCACACACAAGTGTATATGAACTAACAGAATAGTTCTTAACATATCGACATATGCGAAGTAGAAAAATAGTTCTCCACACAAATTATATGTGAACTAGAAGAATATTTTTTTACACCTGGCTTTATGATAAATTGGCAGAAAAGTTCTCCCCACTCAGCTGTATCTGAACAAGAAAAATACTCCTCAATACTTGGGTGTATCTGAAATAGCAGAATAGTTCTTCACACAGAGCTGTATGGGAACTAGGAGAATACTTCTACACAAATGCTGTGTGTGAACTTGAAGAATAATTCTCCACAAACGGCTGTATGTGAAGCAGCAATATAGTTCTCCACCCAAAGCAATAGGCAAAAAAAAAAAAAAAAAAACAGAAAAAGAAAATAGTTTTCAACACATTTCTGTATGGGAAATAACATATTAGTTTTCCACACACGGCTGTATGTAACTACTAGATTAGTTCTTTACGCACGGATTAAAGTGAACTGGCAAAACAGTTCTACAAAAATGTCTCTAAGTAAAGTTGCAGAATATTTCTCAGCACACAGCTGTATATTTACTAGCAGAATGGTTATACACGCCTGGCTGAATGTGAACTAGCAGAGTAGTTCTCCACACGTGGCTCTCTGTGAAGTAGCACTAAAGTTGTCCAGATACGGCTGTATATGAAGTAACAGTATAGTTCTCTACACACAGCTGCATATGAACTAGCAGAATAGTTTTCCACATACAGCTGTATATGAACTAACAGAAGAGCTCTCCACACATATCTGTAAAGGAAGTAACAGAATAGTTCTCCATACACAGCTGTATGTGAACTGGAAGAAAATGCTCTCCAGATACGGCTGTATGTGAAATAACAGGATAGTTTTAATGAAAGGATGCATGTGAAGTAGCAAAATAGTTCTCCACAAATAGCTGCATATGAACT
Source organism: Palaemon carinicauda (assembly GCF_036898095.1). NCBI lineage: Eukaryota > Metazoa > Arthropoda > Malacostraca > Decapoda > Palaemonidae > Palaemon > Palaemon carinicauda. Next base: position 10,995,723 of record NC_090728.1, read on the forward strand.
AGCAGAATAGTTTTCCACATACAGCTGTGTATGAACTAACAGAAGAGCTCTCCGCACTTATCTGTAAAGGAAGTAGCAGAATAGTTCTCCATACACAGCTGTATGTGAACTGGAAGAAAAATTCTTATCACAGATATGTATGTGAAGTAGCAGAATAGTTCTCTACACACAACTGTATGTGAACTGGCAGAATAGTTTCACACACGCGGCTCTATGTGAACTAACCTAAAAGTTTTCCACACTCAGCTGTATGTGATCTAGCTTAATTCTGCTGATTACATGGCTGTATGTTAAGTACCAGAATAGTTCTCCACACATGGCAGTATGTGAACTAAGATAATAGTTCTACAGAAACGGCTATATGTGGACTTGCAGAATAGTTCTCCACAAACGTTTGTAAATGAAGCAGAAGAATAGTTTTCTACACCCACAGCTCTAGCCGAAAAAGCAGAATAGTTTTCAAAACACTGACTTATGAGCAGTAGGAGAATAGTTCTTTACACACAGCTGGATATGAACTTGCAAACTAGTTCTCCACACACGGATGTATGTGAACTAGCAAAAAAGTTCACCACAAACAGCTCTAAATGAATTATCAAAATAATTCTCAACACACAGCTGTATGTTAAGGAGCAGAATGGTTATACACACACTGCTGTAAGTGAACTAGCAGCATAGTTCTCCATACATGGCGCTATGTGAAGTAGCAGAGAAGTTCTCCAGAAACGGATGTATGTGAACCAGCAGAATAGATCTTAACACAAGGTTGTATGTTAAGAAGCAGAATAATTCTCCACAAACAGCTCTATGAAAACTAACAGAATATTTTCCCACATACAGCTGTACATGAACTAACCAAAGAGCTCTCCACAGACAGCTGTATGGAAAGTAGCAGAAGAGTTTTCCATACACATCTCTTTGTGAACTTGCAGAATAGTTCTTATCACAATGCTGTATGTGAACTAGCGGAATATTTCTAATCGCACAGAAGTATGTGAAGTAACAGAATATTTTTTTCCTCACACAAGTGTATGTGAACTACCAGAATAGTTGTACACACACGGCTGTATGTGAACTAGCAGAAAAGCTCTTATGACATGTCTGCATATGAACTAGCAGAATAGTTTTCAACATATGGACATATGTGAAGTAGAAAAATAGCTCTACACACAGAGATCTATGTAAAGTGGGAGAACAGTTTTACATACTCAGCTGTATATGAAAAAAACAAAACAAAAACAGAACTTATCCACTAAGAGCTATATGTGAACAGCTCTCCACACATGGGTCTATATAAAGTAACAAAAAAAAATCCCCATTCACAGCTTTGTATGAATTCAGCACTTCTGTATGTGAACTAGCAGACTAGTTCTACATTCACAGTTGTAAGTGAACTAGCAAAATAGCTCTACACAAACGGCTTTATGTGAACTAGCAGAAGACTCCTCCACACACGGCTGTATGTGAAGTAGCAAAATAGTTCTTCATACATGACTGTATGTGAACTATTAGAATAGTTCGACGCACATAGCTGTATGTAAAGTGGCATTATAGTTCCCCATTCACAGCTGTATCTGAACTAGCAGAATAGTTCTTAACAAACTTTTGTAGGTGAATTACCAGAATAGATCTCAACTTACAAATGTATGAGAAGTAGCAGAATAGTTCTCTACACACAGCATTATTTGAACTAGCAGAATAGTTCTACACACATGACTGTATGTGAACTAGCAGAAAAGGTCTCCACACTCTGGTTATGGGAACTACCAGAATAGTTCTCAATAAATGGATGTAGGTGAAGTAGCAGAATAGTTCTCCACACACGACTCTATGTGAAGCACCAAAATAGTTTTCCACACAGAGCTGTATGTGTACATGTAGAATAGTTCTCAACAAAATGCTCTATGTTAAGTAGCAGAACAGTTTTTCACAAATGGCTGTATGTAAACTAGCAGAATAGTTCACCACACAGATGGATGTGAACTACTTGAATAGTTCTCGACAAACGTCTCTATATGAAATAGAAGAAGAAATCTCAACAGAGTGTTGTATGTTAACTAGCAGGATGGTTATACACACACAACTCGATGTGAACTACAGGAATAGCTCTCTACACATGGCTGTATCTGAAGTAGTAGAATAGTTTTCCATTCACGGCTGTATGTGAACTAGCAGGATAGTTTTAAACACAAGGATGTATGTGAAGTAGCAGAATAGTACTCCACAAAGATGTATGTGAACTAGCAAAATAGTTATCCTCATACAGCTGTATGTGAACTAACAGAACAGCTCTTTACACACTGTTGTATGGGAAGTAGCAGAATAGTTCTCCATACACATTTGTATGTGAACCAGCAGAATAGTTTTTAACACAAGGCTGAATAAGAAATAGAAGAAAAGTTCTTATTGCTCAGATGTCTGTGAAGTAGCAAAATAGTTTTCTACACAGAACTGTAGGTGAACTAGCAGAATAGTATTACACACCCGGCTGTATGTGAACTGGAAGAAAAGTTCTCCCCACTCAGCTTTATCTGAACTAGCTGAATAATTCTCAATACTTGGATGTCTCTAAAATAGCAGAATAGTTCTCCACATAGAGCTGTATGTGAACTAGGAGAATACTTCTACAAAAATGCTGAATATGAACTTGCAAAATAACTCTTCACAAATGGTTGTATGTGAAGCAGCAGTATTCTTTTCCAAATACAGCTTTATGTAACTAGCAGAATAGTTCTGGACATATGGATGTATATGAACTGGCAGAACTGTTCTACACAAGTGGCTCTATGTGAAGTTTCAGAATAGTTCTCAACACACAGCTCTATGTTAACTAGCAGGATGGTTATACACGCACGGCTGTATGTGAACTAGCACTTTAGTTCTCCACACATGAAGTAGCAGAAAAGTTCTCATTGCACAGATGTCTGTGAAGTAGCAGAATAGTTCTTTACACACAACTGAAGGTGAACTAGCAGAATAGTTTTACACTCCCGGCTCTATGTGAACTGGCAGGAAAATTCTCCCCACTCAGCTGTATCTGAACTAGCAGAATACTCCCCAATACTTGGATGTCTCTGAAATAGCAGAATAGTTCTCCACACAGAGCTGTATGTGAACTAGGAGGATACTTCTACACGAATGCTGAATGTGAACTTGCAAAATAATTCTTCACAAATGGCTGTATGTGAAGCAGCAGTATTCGTTTCAAAAAAAAAAAAAAAAAAAAAAAAAAAAAAAAAAAAAAAAAAAAAACACCATGCTCTATGAGAAGTAGCAGATTAGTTCTCCACACTTGGATGTATGTGAACTGGCAAAACTTCTACACAGGTGGCTCTATGTAAAGTTTCAGAGTAGTTCTCAACACAGCTCTATGTTAACTAGCAGAATGGTTATACACACACGGCTGTATGTGAACTAGCACTTTAGTTCTCCACACATGGCTGTATGTGAAGTAGCAGAAAAGTTCTCCAGATACGGCTGTATGTGAACTAGCAGAATAGTTTTTATGAAAGGATGTATGTGAAGTATCAGAATAACTCTCCAAAAAACAGCTGCATGTGCATTAACAGAATAGTTTTCCACATGCAGCTGTATATGGACTAATAGAAGAGCTCTCCACACATATCTGTAAAGGTAGTAGCATAATAGTTCTCCAAATACAACTGTATATGTACTGGAAGAAAAGTTAGCATTGCACAAAGGAATGTGAAGTAGCAGAATAGTCCTCTACACACAACTGTATGTGAACTAATAGAATAGTTTTACACACGGGCCCTTTTTGAACTACCCCCCAAAAATTCCATACTCAGCTGTACTTGAACTAGCAAAATTCTTCCGAATACATGGTTGTATGTAAAGTAGTAGAAAAGTTCTTCACTCACGGCTATATGTGAACTAAGAGATTTGTTCTACAGAAACGGCTGTATGTGGACTGGCAGAATAGTTCTCCACAAACGTTTATATATGAAGCAGCAGAATAGTTTTCAACACTCAGCTGTATGAGAAAAAACAGAATAGTTTTTAACACACTGCTGTATGAGAAGTAGGAGAATAGTTCTTCACACACTGCTGCATGTGAACTTACAAAATAGTTCTCCACATACGGATGTATATGAAGTAGCGAAAAAGATCTCAATAACGGCTATATAAGAATTAATAGAATAATTCTCAAAACACAGTTGTATGTTAACGAGCAGATTGGTTATACACACACTGCTATAAGTGAACTAGCAGCATAGTTCCCCACTCAAGGCCTTATGTGAAGTAGCTGAAATATTCTCCAGACACGGCTGTATGTGAACTAGCAGAATAGTTCTTAACACAAGGATATATGTTAAGAAGCAGAAGAGTTCTCCACATACAGCTCTATGAAAACTACCAGAATATTTTCCCACACAGCAGTAAGTGAACTAACCGAAGAGCTCTCCACAGACAGCCGTATGGGAAGTAACAGAATAGTTCTCCATACACATCTTTATGTGAACTAGCAAAATAATTCTTAACACATGGCTGTATGTGAACTAGCAGAATATTTCTCGTCTCACAGATGCATGTGAAGTAGCAGAATATTTCTCCACACACAAGTGTATGTGAGCTAGCAAAATAGTTTTACACACACGACTGTATGTAAACTAGCAGAGGAGTTCTCTTCATATGTCTGTATATGAAATAGCAGAATAGTTCTCAACATATGGACATATGTGATGTAGAAAATTAGTTCTCCAATCAAAGATCTATTTGAAGTGGGAGAATACTTTTATATACACGGCTGTATATGAAAAAAAAAACAGAACTATTATCCACAAACAGCTGTATGTGAACCAGTAGAATAGTTTTCCACACATGTCTGTATGTGAGATATCCAAATAGCACTCCACACATGGCTGTATGTGAAGTAACAGAGTAAATACCCATTCACAGCTTTATGTGAACTAGCAAAATAGTTTTTAGTTCACAGCTTTATGTGAACTAGGAGAATAGTTCACCATATGCGGCTGTATATGAACTAGCAGAAAAGTTCTCCCCACAGGGCTGTATGTGAACTAGCAAAAGAGTTCTTAACAAATGGATTTATGTGAAGTAGCAAAATAGTTCTGCTCATAGAGCTGTATGAGAAATAGTAGAATAGTTCTACACAAACAGCTGTATGTGAACTTGCAGATTAGTTCTTTCATACACGGTTGTATGAGAAATTTAAGAATATTTCTCCAAACACAGCTGTATGTGAACAAGCAAAATAGTTCTCAACACAATGCTCTATGTGAAGTAGCAAAATGCTTCTCCATACACAACTATATGTGAATTAGCAGAATATTTCTCCTCACACGAATGTATATGAACTAGCAGAATATTTTTTGACACATCGCTGAATGTGATGTAGCAGAATAGCCGTCAACACACACCCCTAAGTGTTTCCAGCAGAATTGTTTTTCGCACACATCTGTATGTAAACTATTAGAATAGTTCTCCACACTTGACTCTCTGTGCAGTAGCAGAATAGTTCTCCATACATGGTTGTATTTGAACTAACAGAGTAATTCTGAACATGGGGATGTATGCTAAGCAGCAAAATATTTCTCCACACACAGCAGTATATGAACTACTAGGATAGTTCTTCATACACATCTGTATGTGAACTAGCAGAAGAGATCTCCACACACAGCTGTATGGGAAGGAGCCGAATAGTTCTCCAGACACAGGTGTATGGGAACTAGTAGAACAGTTCTTAACACACGGCTGTATGTGAACTTGCAGAATATTTCTCAAAGCCCAGATGTATGTGAAGTAGTGTAATACTTCTCTACACGCAAGTGTATGTGAACTAGCAGAATATTTCTAAGCACACGGCTGTATATGGAGTAGTAGAATAGTTCTTAACATATTGATCTCTCTAAAGTAGAAAAAATCGTTTTCCACACACAGCTATATACGAAATAGCAGAATAATTCGACACAAACACCTCTCTGTGAACTTCCAGATTTGTTCTTAAAACATGGGTGTATGGGAAATAGCAGAACATTTTTCCACACATGGCTGTATGTGAACAAGCTTCTGAAGAAACTGCTCTATGTAACGTAACAAATAGATTTCCACACACGGCTCTATGTAAAGTAGCAGAATATTTCTCAACACACAAGTGTATGTGAACTAGCAGAATAGTTTTACACACACAGCTGTATGTGAACTAGAAGAAAAGTTCTCTTCACATATCTGTATATGAACTAGCAGATTATTTCTCAACATATGGACATATGTGAAGTAGAAAAATAGTTCCCCATACAAAGATCTATTTGAAGAGGGAGAATACTTTTATATACACGGCTGTATATAAAAAAAATAGAACTATTATCCACAAACAGCTGTATGTGAACCAGTAGAATAGTTTTACACACAAGTCTGTATGTGAGATAGCTGAATAGCTAACCACACTTGGGTGTATTTGAATTAACTGAATAATTCCCCATTCACAGCTTTATGTGATATAGCAAAATAGTCTTTAACACACAATTTTATGTGAACTCGCAAAATAGTTCAACATATGCAGCTGTATATGAACTAGCAGAAAAGTTCTCCCCATACGGCTATATGTGAACTAGCATAATAGTTCTCAACAAATGGATTTATGTGAAGTAACAGAATAGTTCTCCACAGACAGGTGTATGTGAACTAGCAGAATACTTTTACACATCCAGCTGTATGTGGGCTAACAGAAGAGTTCTCGAAACACAGCTTTATGGGAAGAAGAGGACTAGTTCTCCATACATAACTAGCAGAATAGTTCTAAACAAACTGGTGTAGGTGAACTAGAAGAATAGTTCTCCACACACTACAGTATGTGAACTTTCAGAATAGTTCTATATTCACAGTAGTAAGTGAACTAGCGAAATAGTTCTACACACAGCTTTTTGTGAACTAGCAGAAGACTTCTCCACACACGGTTGTATGTAAAGTAGCAGAATAGTTCTCCATACATGGTTGTATGGGATCATGCAAATAAGTCTCAACACTATGAGGTAAGTGATGTAGTAGAATAGCTCTCCACTAAAAGCTTTATGAGAACTAGTAGAATAATTTTCAATACATGGCTGTATGTGAACTATTAGAATAGTTTGCCGAACATGGCTGTATGTAAACTAGCATTATAGTTACCCATACACAGCTGTATCTGAACTAGCATAATAGTTCTTAACACATGTTTCTTATATGAACTAGCAGAATAGATTTCAACACAAAAATGTATGAGAAGTAGCAGAATAGTTCTCTACATGCGGCTTTTTTCGAACTAGCAGAATAGTTCTACATATACAGCTGTATGTGAACTAGCAGAAAAGGTCTCCACACTCTCCTGTATGTGAACAAGCAGAATAGTTCTCCATACATGGATATATGTGAAGTAGCAGAATAGTTCTCCACACACAGCTGTATGTGAAGCACCAAAATAGTTTTCCAGACACAGCTGTGTGCGTACACGCAGAATAGTTCTCAACACATCGCTCTATGTGAAGTAGCAGACCAGTTTTCCACACATGGTTGTATATGCACTAGCAGAATAGTTCTCAACACATCGCTCTATGTGAAGTAGCAGACCAGTTTTCCACACCTGGTTGTATATGCACTAGCAGAATAATTCTCCACACAGATGTATGTGAAGTACCAGAATAGTTCTCCATAAACGGCTCTATATGAAATTGAAGGAAAAATCTCAACAGACAGCTGTATGTTAACTAGCAGTATGGTTATATAAACACAAATCTATGTGAACTAGCTGAATATTTCTCCACACATGACTGTATCTGAAGTAGTAGAATAGTTTTCCAGACAAGGCTTTAAGTGAACGAGCAGAATAGTTTTAAACACAAGGATGTATGTGAAGTAGAAGAATAATACTCTGCAAGGATGTATGTGAACCAGCAGAATAGTTTTCCACATACAGCTGTATGTGAACTAACAGAACAGCTCCCTACAAACAGCTGTATGGGAAGTAGCAGAATAGTTCTCCATACTCATTTGTATGTGAACCAGCAGAATAGTTCTTAACACACGCCTGCATGTGAAATAGAAGAAAAGTTCTCATTGCACAGAATTATGTGAAACGGCAAAATAGTTTTCTACACACAACTGTAGATGAACTAGCAGAATTTTTTTACTCACCCGGTTGTATATGAACTGGCAGAAAAGTTCTTCCCACTCAGCTGTATCTGAAGTAGCAGAATACTTCTCAATACTTGGATGTCTCTGAAGTAAAAGAATAGTTTTCCACACAAAGCTGTATGTGAACTAGGAGAATAGTTCTACACAAATGCTGAATGTGAACTTGCAGATTAACTCTTCACAGGTCTCTGTATGTGAAGCAGCAGTATAGTTTTTCACACAGCTATATGCAAAAAAAAAAAAAAAAAAAAAGTTTTCAACACAATGCTGTTTGAGAAGCAGCAGATAAGTTCACCACATCACGGCTGTATGTAACTAGCACAATAGTTCTCCACGCACGGATATTTGTGAACTGACAGAACTGTTCTACACTAGTGGCTCCATGTGAAGTTGCAGAATAGTTCTCAACACACAGCTGTTTATAAATTAGCAGAATGGTTATACACACATAGCTTTATGTGAACTAGCACCTTAGTTCTCCATACATACATAGCTGTACGTGAAGTAGCAGAAAAGTTCTTCAGATACGGCAATATGTGAATTAGCAGAATAGTTCTTATAAAAGGATGTATGTAAAGTATCAGAATAGTTCTCCAAAAAACAGCTGCATGTTAACTAGCAGAATAGTTTTCCACATACAGCTGTACAGTATATGAACTAACAGAAGAGCTCTCCACATATATCTGTTAAGGAAGTAGCATGATAGTTCTCCAAAAACAGCTGTATGTGAACTGGAAGAAAAATTCTTATCCCACAAATGTATGTGAAGTAGCTGAATAATTCTCTACACACAACTGTATGTGAAGTGACAGAATAGTTTTGCACACACGGTTCTATGTGAATTAGCCAAATAGTTTTCCATACTCAGCTGTATCTGAAGTAGCAGAATTCTTCTGAATACATGGCTGTATGTGAATTAGCAGAAGAGTTCTCCATCCATAGCTGTATTTGAACTAAGAGAATAGTTCTACAGAAACGGCTGTGTGTGGACTTGCAGAATAGTTCTCAACAAACGTTTGTATGTGAAGCAATATAATAGTTTTCTACAAACAGCTGTATTGTAAAAGCAGAATAGTTTTAAACACACTGCTGTATGAGAAATAGGAGAGTAGCTTTCTACACACGGCTGCATGTGAACTTGCAAAATAGTTCTCCACACACAGATATATGTGAACTAGCGAAAAAGTTATCCACAAACGGCTCTATATGAATTAACAGAATAATTCTCAACACATAGCAGTATGTTAACGAGCAAAATGTTTATAAACACACTGCTATAAGTGAAATACCGGCATAGTTCTCCACACAAGGCCATATGTTAAGGAGATTAGTTCTCCACAAACAGCTGTATGAAAACTACCAGAATATTTTCCCACACACAGCAGTAATTGACCTAACCAAAGAGCTTTCCATAGACAGCTGTATCGGAAGTAGCAGAATAGTTTTCCATACATATCTCTATGTGAACTAGCAAAATAGTTCTTAACACATGGTTGTATGTGAACGAGCAGAATACTTATTATCGTACAGATGTATGTGAAGTAGCAGCATATTTCTCCACACACAAGTATATGTGAACTAGCAGAACAGTTTCACACACACGGCCTTATATGAACTAGCAAAAAGGTTCTTTTCAAATATTTGTATATAAACTAGCAGAATAGTTCTCAACATATGAACATATGTGAAGCAGAAAAATAGTTCTCCACACAGAGATCTATGTAAAGCAGGAGAATACTTTTACATACACGGCAGTATAAGACAAAAATAGAACTATTATCCACAAACACTGTATGAGAACCAGTAGAATATTTTTCCACACACGTATGTATGTGATATAGCCGAATATATCTCCACACATGGCTGTATGTGATGTAACAGAATAATTCCTCATTCACAGCTATATCTGAACTAGCTGAATAGTTTTTAACACAGAGCTTTATGTGAACTAGCAGCATAGTTCAACATATGCAGCTGTATATGAAGTAGCAGAAACGTTCTCCCCACAAGGGTGTATGTGAAATAGCAAAATAGTTCCCAACAAATGGATTTATGTGAAGTAGCAGAATAGTTCTCCACACACACCTATATGGGAAATAGCAGAATAGTTCTACACAGACAGCTGTATGTGAACTTTCAGATTAGTTCTTCACACACGGCTGTATGTGTGATTGAGGATGAGTTTTGTGCACACAGCTCTATGTGAACAAGCAGAATAGTTCTCAACACACTGCTCTATGTGAAGTAGCAAAATACTTCTCCACACACGACTGTATTTGAATTAGCAGAATATTTCTCCACATACGAATGTATATGAAATAGCAGAATAGTTTTTGACATATCACTGTATGTGAAGTAGCAGAATAGCTCTCAACACTCAGCTGTATGTTTTTCTAGCAGAATGGTTCTACACACACGTCTGTATGTAAACTATTAAAATACTTCTCCAAACTTGGCTCTATATGCAGTAGCAAAATAGTTCTCCATACATGGCTGTATGTGAACCAGCAGAATAATTCTGAACACAGGGATGTATGCGAAGTAACAGAATATTTCTCCATAAACAGCAGTGTGTGAACACACACAATAGTTCTCCACATACAGCTGTATGTGAACTAGCAGAAGAGCTCTCCACACACAGCTCTATGAGAACTAGTAGAACAGTTCTTAACACACTAGTATATGTGAACTTACAGATTATTTCTCAAAGCACAGATGTATATGAAGTAGCGGAATAGTTCTCTACACACAAGTGTATATAAGCTAGCAGAATGTTTATACACACACGGCTGTATATGAACTAATAAAATAGTTCTCAACATATGGATCCATGTGAATTAGAAAAAATAGTTTTCCACACACAGCTATATGGGAAATAGCAGAATAGTTCGACACACACTCGCACATTAGTTTTTCACACACTTGTGCATATGAAAGAGCAGAAAATTTTTCCACACATGGCTGTATACGAACAAGCACAACAGTTCTGAACACACTGCTCTATGTAGAGTAGTAGCATAGTTTTCCACACACGGCTGTATGTAAAGTAGCAGAATATTTCTCCACAAACAAATATATGTGAACTAGCGGAATAGTTTTACACACTGCTGTACGTGAACTAGACTAAAAGTTCTCTTCACATGTCTGTATATGAACTAGCAGAATAGTTCTCAACATATGGACATATGTGAAATAAAAAATAGTTCTCAACACAGAGATATATGTGAAGTGGGAGAAAGTTTTACATACACGGATGTATATGAAAAAAAAAATGAACTATTATCCATAAACAGGTGTATGTGAACCAGAAGATTAATTTTATACACATGTCTGTATGTGAGATAGCCGAATATCTCTCCACACATGGCTGCATTTGAAGTAACAAAATAATTTCCCATTCACAGCTTTATTTGAACTAGCAGAATAGTTCTTAACACACAGCTTTATGTGAACTAGCAGCATAGTTCAACATATGCAGCTGTATATGAACTAGCAGAAAAGTTCTCCCCACACGGCTGTATGTGAACTAGCAATATAGTTTTCAACAAATGGATTTATGTGAAGTATCAGAATAGTTCTCCACAGACAGCTGTATGGGAACTAGCAGAAAAAGTCTCCCCAATTAGCTGTATGTGAACTTGCATATAAGTTTTCCACACACGGCTCTATGTGTAATAGAGGAATAATTCTCCACACACAGCTGTATGTTAACAAGCAGAATAGTTCTCAACACACTGCTCTATGTGAAGTAGCAAAATACTTCTCCATACACAACTGTATGTAAATTAGCAGAATATTTCTCCACACACGAATGTATATGAACTAGCAATATCGTTTTTAACTCATCGCTGTATGTGAAGTAACAGAATAGCTCTCAACACTCAGCTGTATGTTTTTCTAGCAGAATGGTTCTACACATATGTCTGTATGTAAACTATTAGAATAGTTCTCTACAATTGTCTCTATGTGCAGTACCAGAATAGTTCTCCATACACGTCTGTGTGTTAACTAGCAGAATAATTCTGAACACAGGGATTTATGTGAAGTAGCGGAATATTTCTTCACAAACAGCAGTATGTGAACTATCAGAATAGTACTCCACACACAGCTGTATATGGACTAGCAGAAGAGCTCTCCACGCACAGCTGTATGTGAAGTAGCAGAATAGTTCTTCAGACACAGGTGTATGAGAACTAGTAGAATAATTCTTAACACACGGCTATATGTGAACTTGCAGAATATTTCACAAAACACAGATATATGTGAAGTAGCGAAATAGTTTTCTACAAACAAGTGTATGTGAACTAGCAGAATATTTCTACACACACTGCTGTATATGAACTAGTAGAATAGTTCTCAACATATGGATCTATGTGGAGTAGCAAAATACTTCTCCACACACAGTTGTTTGTGAAATAACAGAATAGTTTGACACACACACTTGTGTATGAACTTGCAGTTTAGTTCTTCAGACACGTGTGTATGTGAAATAGCGGAATATTTCTCCACATATGGCTGTATGTGAACAAGCAGAAGAGTTCTGAACACACTGCTCTATGTAAAGTAGCAGAACAGTTATCCACAGACGGCTGTATGTGAAGTAGCAGAATATTTCTCCACACACAGCTGTATGTGAAGTAGCAGAACAATTCTCCACAAACGGCTGCATGTGAACTAGCAGTATAGTTTTGCACACATACAGCTGTATGGGAAGTAGCAAAATGGTTCTCCATGCACAGTTGTATGTGAACTAGCATAATTGTCTTCCATACATAGCTTTATTTGAGCTAGCAGAATAGTTCTTAAGACACGGCTGTATGTGAAATTGAAGAAAAGTTCTACACATATAGCTGTATGTGAACTAGCAGGATATCTGTCCTCACAAAGCCCTATTTGTAGCAGCAGGGTTGTGGTGGCCTGGTGGTAGAGTCCAAACATAGTGATTACATGGTTACTGCAACCTTGTAAGGTATATATTGCAGTTTTTGGGGAGAGTATTAGTCTATCTGCCAAGTCTTCAGCACCCAATTCATGGCACTCCTTGGTACTGTCTTGGGTTGAGAGGTGGCGTAGGGGCATTGTTCTGCTTCATAAGGCAACATCACTGTCCGTTTCCACTGCAATTCATGAATGGCCATTAAACCTTTAAATTTTTCAAAGTTCTCCACACACACGGCTGTATGTGAACTAGCAGAATAGTTCTCCAGACACAGCTGTATGTGAACCAGCCGAAAAGTTCTCCACACAGCTTCATGTGACCTTACAGATTAGTTTTCTAAACATAGCTTTATGTGAACTAGCAGAATAGTCTTTTCTACAAACACCTGTATGAGAACTAGCAGAATAATTCTGTGGATGCAGATTTATATGAACTAGCAGAATAGTTCTCCCCACACAGCTGTATGTAAAATAGAAGAATACCTTTCAACACACAGCTGTATGTGGACTAAGAATATGTTCTCCACACAGAGCTGTATGGGAACTAACATGATAGTTTTCCATGTTAACCAATAGAAAGTTCTCTATACAAAGCTTAATGTGAATTGGCAGAATATTCCTCCATACACAGTTGTATGTGAAATAACATAATTTTCTCCACACACAGATGTATGTGAACTAACAGAATGTTCTCCACACCCAACTATATGTGAACTAACAGAATGTTTTGTACACAGCTGTATGTTAACTAGCTGAATAAATATCCACATGCACATCTATATGTGAATTTGTAGAATGTTCTCTAGAGGAAGCTTTATGTGAATTAGCAGAATAGTTTCCCATACACAGCTGTATGTGAACTAACAGAATGTTCTCCCCACATAAATGTATGTGAACTAGCAGAATAGTTGTCCACACATAGTTGTATGTGAACTAGCAGAATAGTATTTAACATACAGCTGTGCGTAAACTAGCAGAATACTCTTCACACACAGCTATATGTAAACACGCAGAATGTCTCCACACACAGTTATATTTTAACTAGCAAAATAGTTTTCT
>NC_090728.1:11020901-11035901 GCF_036898095.1 Palaemon carinicauda
CTTATGATTTGTCAATGAAATATGCAATTTTATTATGGATATGATCTATTTTTGAATTATAATACGTTAACATTGCCAGCAAGTCTTGTACTTCCATAATCTGACTGATATTACTAGAATATTCGTTCACCAAACTCATAATTTGATTGATAGAAGTTAACTGATTCCTTAGTTCTGATAAAACTAATTTGTTTTCATGTGTTAAAAACTCAATTTTCTTATTTTGATTACTAATTTTAAGACGATTTGAAATCCTTAAGCCTAAACTTGCAACAGATCCAAAGAAGTTTAGTGCAGCAAAATCAACGGGTTACGTTTTTCAAGGTTAATGTGTCTTACTGTGCACATCAAAAGGTCACGAGCCAAAGATTCTGCCTCGTAAGTCTTTTGCAAGTCGTCGGATAGCATCTCTGCAACTTTTAGTGTCGGTGCAAGCAAACTCTCTGTATTAAAAGAAAAGTTTCTTCTATGCATTTCATTTAATGAAGCAGCAAACCTTGAAATGGCGTTCTTTAAGCTAGTGACGTCATTCTCTGGGAGGAAAATTGCTTGCATGCGTACTTCTATAACTATCTTACTTGATGTAATAAAAACGTCTTCTTGTCTCTCTACTATAGTGCCATATTTAAAAACTATACTTTTAGTTTTAGAGCTCTTCCCACACGAGAAAAATGTCTGAGGGAATAATATCACTCCTAACAATAAAAAATTCATCTTGGAAACCTATAATGAGAAAAAAATATGTAATTACTCCTGTATTAAAAAGGAAAAATTTTAACATATAAGCTTCATAGATAAAAGAAAAAAATTCCCTCACTTCCCTCTCTCTTATTTTAATTTCTTATGTGAGCCAACGATACAATTCTCTCATCAGTGGGTTGGGATACGTTTTGAACTCTAAGTCTTTTGGCCGCTAATGTTTCCAAAATGCTAAATGGCCCTTCAAACTTAGGTGTTAGTTTATAATTGAGTCCTTTACGTACATTTACCTGTATGTATACATTAGTACCCACGGTATATGTTTTAGTTGGCTTCGCTATTTTATCATGATTCCTTTTCATTATGATTTGTGATTCTTCTAAATTCTTTCGAAGGATATAAAAATGACTTTTGCTTGCATTTATACATTCTTTTAAAGTATTTGAAAGATTAGTTGTAGGCGTTAATACATGGAAAGGCGTTCTAACTTGGGTACCATACAATGCCTCGTGCAACGACATTTTAATTGATATATGATATGAGTGATTCAGAGTACTTAGTACCACAGATATTGCAATGTCCAAGTTGGGGTCTGATCCCCCTAGTGTTAATCTTAATATGTTTAAAACCTTCCTATTCGCTCTTTCCACTAGCCTATTCGACTCTGGGTGATAGACCATGGTATTGATTTTCTTTTTGCTAAGGAATTCACACAATGAGGTAAGGAAGTGATTATTAAATTCTCCACCCGAGTCTGAGATTATCATGTGTGGAATTCCATATTTACAAATGTAACACTCGTAAAACTTCCTAGCGCATTCAATCGTAGTTTTAGTTTTAAGCGCTATCAGTTCTGTATATCGAGTCAAAGCATCTACAATTACTAAAAGGTGCTTATTTCCTCTGTCTGACTCGTAAAATCCTGTTAATAAATCTAAATGTATCCTTTCAAAGGGTTAATTGGGCACGGGATAAGCCCCTAGGCTGACAGGTGTTTTCGTGTGCCCCTTGTTTTCCTGACCATTAGCTATGTATTTTTTTATATCTGTAAGCATCATATGCCAATAAAACAATAATTTGGCTTTCTGTGACACTATGGAGAACCCCGGGTGTCCATGCAATGGATTTGCATGCAACCAATTTAGGACAGTGGATATAAGTGAGATTGGAACCCCTACCTGGTCGTTAGTTACATGTGGTGTATTGCGGGTTTTCCTTGTCACGGATCTACACAGAATATTGTCTTTGATTATATAATTCTGATGCGTATACTTTACATATTCCCTTTCATTACAATTTCCTTCCAAAGCATTTATAATTTTTTCTAATTTCTGATCTTTTCTTTGCTCAGTCTGTAATAATTCAGCGCTCCAGCCCAGATATTTTTGTTAAGATACAGTTTTAACAATAGGCATGGATGTCGATATATCTATTAATTCAGCTAATGGCTACGTACAAGATGACACGGGGTTGCGTGATAATGCATCAGCAATGATATTTGCTTTCCCTGGTAAAAAACCGATTCTCGCGCCAAAGTCTTGGATGATCAAATGCCACCGAGTTCGTTTGGGGCTGTGACTAAAGCCTTTAAAGAAGTCGGTTAGGGGTTTAAGATCAGTAAGAACCTTGACGGGATAACTGTATATTATGAACTTAAAATGCACTAGTGAATTAACAATAGCTAGTCCTTCCTTGTCTATTACTGCATACTTACTTTCGGAAGTTCTCAGTTTTAGAGAATAAAAAGCTATCGGGAAAAATACCCCTCCTACTCCTAAGTTTGAGGCGTCTGTTGCAATGAAGAATTCCTTACCGGAGTCAGGAAATTTTAATATAGGAGAACTGCTGCTCAGACCATATGAAATCTATGCCCTTCTTCGTAAGATGAGTTAGGGGAGCGGCTATTATTGAATAATTGCGTATAAAACGCCTGTAATATCCACTACACCCCAGAAATTGCTGTATTCCCTTGACATTAGTAGGTATCGGAAAGTTACGGATAGGCGACACCTTATCGTGGACTACTTTAAGACCTTGGCTAGACACCGTAAAACCCAAAAAGACCAATTCTGTTTTGAAAAATTCACACTTACTAATCTTTACCCTTAAGTTATGTTGTCTTAGGCTCTGTAGTACTAGTTCTAGTTTACGTAGATGTTCTTCTAAGGTATTGGAAAAGATTACAAGGTCATCCATATAGGCATGCAATATATCCCATAGCAGGTCTCCAAACATTATGTTAATCATTCTTGTAAATTTTATGGGAGCACAACGTAAACCAAAAGGCATACGTAAAAATTCATAATGACCCCTGGCTGTGCTGAAGGCTGTGTAGCGGATACTATCTTCTTCTAATGATATCTGGTGAAAGCCTTTTAAGTAAGTCCAAACTGGTAAAATATTTATTCTGACCTAACAAAGATAAAATATCGTCAGTATATGGCACTGGGAATCGATCAGGGATCGTTTCCTCATTCAAGCGACGAAAATCTACGCAGATACGCCATGTTCGATCTTTTTTCGGTACAACTATTAATGGAAAATTATAAGGGTTGTTCGTTTTCCTAATGACTCCTTCTTCTAGCATTTTACCTACTTCATCATCTATCTCATTCTGGAATTTCATAGGGAGTCTGTACGAGGGTACGTAGATAATTTTCTGCTTGTCCTTTAACCTTATTTGATGTTCGATAACATCTGTTTTTCCTAAGGATCCATCCGTAGTGGAAAAAACATCATGATATTCAGTTAAAAGTCCAAAAAATTTCTGCTAAATTTCTTCTTCTTGAATGTCTTTACTGATTTTATTTTTAATAGATTACAAAAGGGATTCATTCACAACTGATGGGGGTGATTGATTTCAGCGACGGTAAGAGTACGCTGTATATAAACTTCTACATCAAAGATATGTTGATTTTTGTGAATTACTAAAGTGGTATTTAAATGATTACAGACTTCAATATTACATTGTTGATGTGAGCCTACTGTATAAATAGCTTGTGTGACGGACAATCCGTTAGTTTTCAAAGTGTCGGAAAGGATTAATATTTCAGATCCCGGTAACGTTTTTTTTTATTTGCTCTATTAAATTCGAAGGTACGTTCGGCTCGATAGATTGCGTGCAAGATGATATTACGAGTAAACAAGAATCTGTTGGGTCACGTATATTATTTCTTTATTAATGAGACAAGTTATTGGTTCTTCAACGTACGTTACCGTTTTATTTGTCGTCTCCTTTTTATCCAAAACTGATTTTAAGGTATTAGAAGACTTATAGAATTTTCCTTTGATATACACACCGTGCTTGGCAGGGGCTAAGATAATGTTTTGATTACCCATAGACGGGTATCCTATAATTACAGCTGGATACATATCAATGTTTTGTACAACAAGAAAGGTATCAGCAAACGTGCGCTTACCGACCTTGTACTGAACATGAGTTACGCCTATTACATTTAATTCATTATTTCCAATACCCGAGAGCCTTACTACGGACTTCTCAATAGGGAAGTTCGAAAACAACAAATGATGTGTCCTCAAATCCATGATATTACGTGGACTACCAGAGTAAAAAAAAAATAATGTAAAGGATCGGTGTTCTAAGTTTACAGCATATAATGTTGGTCGTAACTAATTTTGGCTTATTATTGTGTGAATTTGTTGGAAATCTACGGGAGCATGCACTGATTTATTTGATTCGGTCGTGTGTTTCATAGGAAAATCTATTGCCTCACAATGATCTGATAAAACATTAAATGGATTATTTAACACTACTGATGTTGATTTGAATGACCCAACATCACTCTCTTCCCCACTGGAGTTAATTATGTGGTTTTTGCTTTGCTCTGCACATTCTGAAAATTAGTCTGACCTTGCGAGTTCTGGCTAGACGGCCCAGGATCAGAGTTATTTGAAGAACTGTTTGTTTGTTTTTGATTCTGAACTACATTGATGTTTGGCTGTTTCTTCTTATTGAACTGAGGATTTTTCTTTTTATTTCCCCATGGAACTGACTGTGGAATTGACTGTGTATTTCTAGGATTCTATTGCGTCTTACGCGAGTAGCACTGACTATATGAATGAGTTGAACTATTATGTAACGAACAGAATCTCGTTCTGCAGTCTGCAATCAAGTGACCTTGACATTTGCAATTATAGTACGTCATTCCCGCGACTTGACTATTATTAACTACGTTTACTTATTGTGGATTTGTTTAATTTTTTGCAAAAACTTGTGTGAACAAGGGATCAAGATCAGTACACTTAGACATGTGTTTCTTTATCTGTTTATATACGTCCAATTCTGTACTTGCTGGCGTTAACTTTTTATCAAAACACTGCACTAAAGCTTTTGGCAACATAAGTGTCATGCAAGTTAAATACATTAATCGTAAGAAATCTTTCACGGAGATGTTATCTCTAGTAACCCAAGTGGAATTACCTAAAATATCTTGATACTCGTTTAGCCTATCGGCAATGAGAGCTACTCTCTCTATAACACTAAGCCGAGTCATAGTGTCTTGATTAAGTGTATTTCTTAATGTTAAAACTACATCTAAGTCTTCCTCACCGCCATAGACCGCACGTAGCCTAACTTTGAAATCGTCCCATGTAACTGCCTCTTGAAATGAAACTCCCCTCAAGTACGCACTCGCATCTCCTTTAGAAAAGTCTCTAAAACTTTTAGCTTCTTATAATTGTACAAATGGGTCTATAGTTTGTTTAGCATTTAAATGGGCGTCGACGGAAGAAATCCATGACTCGACATTCTAAGGTAAGAAGCCATTGACTCGACCTTGAAAAGGAAGGATAGTTGATCGTGCATTAACTAACGTAACAATGGGAGCGGGGATGGGATTACTCGGGCCGGGGGTGTGGTTACTTGGACTTACAGGAGGTGTCATTTCTACTTTAACTTGTTTTTTATCTCTTCGATTCCTTGCAATCCTATCAAAATCTCTATATGAATACAGACGTTCACTGCGTAAACGCATAAACACTATTCAATAAAGATTATAACATAATCCCCCAATACAATGATACTAATATAAAGATATTTCCCGCGAACTTCTGAAAGAAAACGGAATTAGCACAGAGAGAAAAAAAATTCTAGACGAGAATTCGAAGTTGAATACAGTTTCCTATAATGAAAGAATAAATGAAGATTAGCAAACAACTCACCCCAGCAATAATGGACGATTGACTCGTGATAACTACACTTCACTGTCTAAAACTGGAATGAATAAAGAAATATACTTAGCTTGTGTTTATATGGGCGAAGGGTGATATCGTCATTTCCTCTTTCTCTCACTGGTTTGCGAGAGTTTTGATGTTTGGGTGAATGTCTTTGTTCTGATTTCCCGTTATAAAGTTGAACGTAGTGTTTCCTGGATATGATACTCGAATGTTTAATAAACGTTGAATGTCAGTCCTTCGTTTTCTTAAGATGTTGATTGAAGATCCAGTTCCTCAGTTTGTATAACATTTATAGTTGATATTCAATGTGTTCATTTCTTCGGTGGACGTAGATACTTCATCAAAATTGTAGATTCATTACTGTTGATTCTCTTGATAATAAAGTTGATTCAGGTTAAACGCTGCCACCAATTGTTGGTGTGCTACTGTTATAAACACACATTATTGTTCCAATCAAATGTCTCTTCAATGTGTTATAATGTTTAGACTTTGTAGGTTACTTCTTCTGAATAAGTCTAAGTAAGTTTAACTTTAAAACAGTTTATTACTTTAAAACAGCTTATTAACATCTCCATCACAGGAGTATAGATGGTTTGGTCGGATGACCATTCCGTATGACAGCTTGATCAGAACTAACTAAATTATCCATATTGATGATAACGTATAGTTAGTTATCTCAGCATTTAATGACAAATTGTAAAAACAACATTAATAGCGGAAGGCACCTGGATCCGGTGAGAGACAACTCTTTCTCACGGCTTGTATTGTGTTTACTCTTCATGAAAAATGTTACATTGCAAATGGTATGCTTGGTCTTGACTTTCGCATCCTGCTTATGACTGATTTGGCGTTCTCACACTCGCTCCTAACTTTTACATTGACCTCTTGGGTCATGGATTTAATCATGTAATTCTATACACATTACATATATATATATATATATATATATACATGTATATATATATATATATATATATTACATGTATATATATATATATATATATATATAAATATTCACGCTCTACCTGCCTATGCACGTGTGCTTTGTTTGTCTCTGTCAAGATAAAATGGCCGCAATATTCACCTATTTTTTCTATTGTAAGGTTCAATAGCATTTCTAAATTTATATAATGACAACCATTAACAGGATTTCACAGCATTTATTTCAACCTTTTTATTCAATTTTTTTTATCAAATAGGCCCATTTCCTTTGGTTATTGAGATTCTTCAAGTTACCAATAAGTTCCATGTACCCTAAAAATGTATTTGGCTATCAAAGACTCATGAATACTCGGATTGTTGAGATTCTGCCTAATATTAAAACCATTAGGTTTTGCTGTAAGGAGCTTTATCACTACGTTGAAAACAATGCTAAACTTGTTGTTAAGCAGTTCTTTGAAGATGCTATGACCAGAATTATCAAAATGACTTGATTGAAGTTAGGTCTCCCAATAAGAGAGTAATATATTTTCTAGGTTTCAATAATACAGACCATGGTATCTTATAGCTGTTTTCAACTTACGTCTATATTTACTTTACAACATCCAAGAATATTGACAATAAAAAAAAATCGGTTTTATTGCTGTTGCTCAGAGACAAATAACTAGTCAATAATCTGTAACATTTTTCCTGAGGCAATAAGTTTCAAAAGGGCATTAGGAGCAGAGGCTATTGTTCTGTGTTTAGGATCAGTCACTGGTTGATTATATTCTACTGGGTTTCCTTAGAATCTAGCAAAGAAGTCTCATGAAAGTTTACTATTTTCAAAGAACAAGGTTCTCCACTTGTCCTGTTGTAAAAGGTATTATATTAAGAAAAAAAGGTTATGTATTTTTTTTTATCACCATTAGTTCATATGCTCGCTAAAGACATAGAGCAAAATCCGGGAACAGTTTGTCCTGGATCTCGTCAATGTCATCTACTGTATTTCAATATTCGTGGTCTACATGGTTTCTAATATGAGTCACTCAAGTCAGCTCCCTATAACCAGTTTTAAGAAGCCAATAATATTAAAACGCATGCCATCCGTAGGACCAGAGGCATGGCGGTGTATATTAGGACTGACTACCCTGCTTCTAATAAGTCCTGCTAAGAATGTGGATATCATGAGATTCAGGTAATAAAAGTTTGTGGCAGGCATTACAACTTCTATTTGTGTTCGATCTAACGGAATCCTGACATGGATGATTCTATTTTCAATCGTCTTCATACCATAATGGCTAAGATAAAAGAAGATGATAGAAAGGCCTCTTTTGTCCTTGTTGGTAATTTTAATGTTCACCAAAGGGAGGGGTTATATTCTGTTTCTCCTATCGATTGCCATGGCTTACGAGCTTTAGACTTTGCCTCTAAATGAGGCTGTGAGCAAATCATATGTGAAGCTACTCACAGTTCTTGTAACTCTTAGACCTCGTATGCACTTACTCCCCTGGCGTTATAAAATACCCTTCCAAAGATGATAGGCCTCCTGCTTCTACAAAATAAGCATATCTACAATCATCATTGAACCATGCTTTGCTCTTCACTTGGTACCTTAGTGCACGAGATGGGATATGCCTATCAATCATGCTGACTAGATTATCACTCAAAGGGACTGCAGGATCAACACTAATATACAATTGCGACCAATTCAAGACCAAAAGATCATGCAAAATCCCATTCCAGTATGCTAGAGATTTCATAAAAATCTTCCATGAGTAAGATATATCAGGGACAGGCTGCTCAATCTTCACTACTAATGAAATCAAGGCAGGATCAGAAGTTCCAGCTGGAGAACCAACCATGCTTTTTATAAGAGATTAAATTAGACTTAGAATAACTATACTCAGCTTAGAGCTTTTTCTCAGAGAGTTTATGTTTCAACTGAAAAAAAAAATACAATTTAAACGTAAAAGAAACCCTTTCTGGTACAAACCAGGAGCATAAGTGGTGGACTACTCTTAAATCGGCACTCTTTGGTGTAGATACAACAGTTCCTCCTTTACTTAAACCAGATGGCTCTGTCACTCACTGCCCAAAGGAAAAGCCAACACTTTTGGCAGTTTAGCTTTTGATCTTATGAAATTAAAGCTCTCTCAATGGACCTTGATGCTTATGGAGGTGTAGATCCAATGAGTATTTTTCCTTTTTTTTATAAAGACTACAGATTTCTTAGCTGCAGAGTTATCTTTTATTTTGTGCAAGATAGCAAGAAGAAGAGCTTTTAGCACTTGTTGGAGGATTGGTAATGTTACTCCGCTATGTAAATGTGTTTATGGTAGCTCAAGTCCAACTGATTGCTGCCCAATTTCCATAACTCCAATATCATCTAAAGTTTTTAAACGTCTTTTGGCAAAACGTCTTAATAGGTTTGCTGAAGGTAATCATCTGATCCCTAGTTTGCAATTTGGTTTCAGTAAAGGCCTTGGAATATGTGATGCCCTTCTTACAATCTTCAATGCTGTACAGAAATCACTTGATTGTGTTCAGGAATTTGTATGATTGGCCTAGATTTTAGTGCGCCTTTTTCCGTGTTAATCATGAGGCCCTTATTTTCAAACTTAAACTGTTGGGAATGTGTGGTTCTTTTCATAGCATCATTATTGAATTTCTAAGTAAAAGATTGCAAAGAGTTGTTGTTGATGGGCACCATGGTGAGTATAGGAATGTGATATCTGGTGTTCCAAAGGGTAGCGTTCTCGGCCCATTACTTTTCATTCTATATACACATGACATGTGGTTTGGTCTAGAAACGCAGCATGTTAATGCAGATGATGCTACTCTTTTGGCATCAAATCTATCTCCTGAATTTAGATCTAGGGTTGGTGAATCCCTTAATAGAGATCAACCTAAAATTAGTGCATGGTGCGAATTATGGGGTATGAAGTTAAATCCTAACAAAACTCAAAGTATGATTTTAAGTAGGTCTAGGACCGTGGCTCCTCAACATTCTGATCTCAGCATTAATAATGTTTCTTTAGTTAACTTTGTATGACTCTTTTAAAATTTTAGGTGTGATTCTCGACCTTAAATTTACTTTTGAGAAATGCATTAGGATTGTGTCTTCTTCAATTGCACAAAAAAATTGGCTTATTGAGAAAGTCTTTCAAGATTTTTGGTGATCAATCTATTCTGAAGAAGTGTTTTGATTCTTTCTTTTTACCTTGTTTTGAGTATTATTCTCCTGTCTTGTACTCAGCTGCTGATTTTCATCTTAATTTGTTAGACAGGAACTTACGGTCTATTAAATTTCTTACTTTTGATCTAGATATTAATATCTGGCACTGTCGTTCTATTAGTTTATTATGCATGTTGCATGAGATTTTTTATAATTCTGACTATCCTTTACATTCAGATCTTCCCGGACAGTCCCATCCTGTTCATAATACTAGGTATGGAGTTAATAATTATAGTCAGGCCTTCTCCATCATGAAGCTCAATACTACGCAGTACTCTAGAAGTGTTTTTCCAGCTGTGACTAAGTTGTGGAATGATCTTCCTAATCGGGTAGTTGAATCAGTAAGAATTTAAAATTTCAAACATGCAGCAAATGTTTTAATGTTGAACAGGCTCTTATAAGTCCTTTTATGGTTTATAAATAAAAAATCAGTTTTAAATATTTTATTGTAATTTTCATTACTTCTTATATCGTTTATTTATTTCCTTATTTCATTTTCTCACTGGGCTACTTTTCCCTGTTTGAGCCCTTGGGCTTATAATATCTTGATCTTCCAAGTAGGGTTGTAGCTTAGGTAATAATAATAATAATAATAATAATAATAATAATAATAATAATAATAATTGGTAAAATTTCTAGAAATAAAAAAGAAGAAAAAAAAACCACAATCAAAGATTTCAAACTTCCGCCAATGAAGATTGTCAACAATTTACTCAAGCCTACGGATCAAGCTTCATCCACTGGTTGAGACTGTATGACAAAAACAATATTAACCAAAATCGCGATCTTGAATCGGATCACTTCCAAAATTTAACGATTTCTTAACGAGCATAATTCCTATGTGATGTTAAAATTTAATGAAATTCCGGCAAAAAGCTTTGACATCATCAGTAAATATATGAACGCTGTGCATTTTATAACCCCACTGGTGGCGGTAATAAAAAGTATGATTCAGTGGAACAATTTGTGAGCGTTAGCTTTTCAAATAACCCTTTTACCAAGACTCACTATAAAAGTTAAATCTCTCAAGCCCCAGGTCCTTTCCTTTTTTAGGTACATTCTATTTATTCATCTTGGCAAGAAAACTATTAATGTTGAGATTTACCATGTTGTTTAGGTCATACAGAGATAGATTCTATTTCTATTTACATTTTATTTCCTCGTGTATGATACTTTTTACACTCAAACAATTAAAGAAAGGACTGGAAATTATTGGATGCATAAGGAGTTCAACAACGAAAAAAAAAATGCACACGAGGATTATATCTCCTGTGTTTTAAAGTATTAATAAACGTGTCCTGTTTATTTTGCTCTGACCAAATGCTACTGTTTTCTAGACATTTATAACTTCCTTAAATTAGGGAATTGAAAGATAATAATTTGACAGAGGTACATGAAACAAGGAGTTGACCATTCAGAACCATCTAAAGCATATACTACATACTTCTCATTGAGTGGCGTAATGTTTTGTGGAAGGCTAATAATATATATATATATATATATATATATATATATATTTCTTTTTTTGGCAGATAACAACCTGCCTTAGAAATTCTTACTTTGGCGAAGTGTTACTGAATAATGATTAGTGTTTTACTAGCAAACTGAGCTTCCTGGTAAGCAATGAATCTTGCAATGAGTCATGTACAACTTGATTTCCCTTACTCGTACAGATAAAGATAGAATTCAACAGTAAATAAAATTATATTTAATTATTTGGAAATGTCTTTGTAAATAATGCATTAGGTTAAAGTCATAATCTAGAAATATCCAGAGTTCTGTATCAGTCGAACTATTTGGGTCTACTACACTTCCCATTTATAGGATCACATTTGAAACATCTTGCTGACGGTTTTCTTTTGGATGTATGCCTTCAAGATTTTGTCATTAGCATAACATTTTGATTTTCTGTTTGTTACTTGCGAGTTTCCTTTCTTCTCTTTCAATATTGTTGCTAGGTGTATAAATGTTTCTTTCATAATCCGTATATATATCTATTTCCTGAGATTTTTTTTTTCCTTTTTTTTCACTGGTTCAAGCATTTGAATTGAATACATTATTCTGACACAGCATTTTTTTCGGTAATGAGGCAGTCATCTATTTTTTTTTTATTAGTTTTTCTTTGACTAAGCTTTGACTTTTTACCATATCTCTCTCTCTCTCTCTCTCTCTCTCTCTCTCTCTCTCTCTCTGAGCTAATGAAGTTCTTTGACTCTTGCACTATAAATTGGATACTTTGACTACTAATGAAGTCCTTTGACTCTTGCACTATAAATTGGATACTTTGACTACTAATGAAGTCCTTTGACTCTTGCACTATAAATTGGATACTTTGACTACTAATGAAGTCCTTTGACTCTTGCACTATAAATTGGATACTTTGACTACCATGTTATGGAGCATCTTTCTCTATATCTCAGTCTATTCCACAGCTTTTAGGAAATTTATTCTTCTCTCTCTCTCTCTCTCTCTCTCTCTCTCCCTCTCTCTCTCTCTCTCTCTCTCTCTCTCTCTCTAACCTAATGAAATTCTTTGACTCCTTCACTATAAATTGGATACTTTGAACTACCATCTTCCGGCGCTTCTTTCTCTGTTTCTCAGTCTATTCCACCGCTTTTAGGAAATATATTCTTCTCTCTCTCTCTCTCTCTCTCTCTCTCTCTCTCTCTCTCTCTCTCTCTCTATAACATAAATAAGTAGAGTATTCATTATTCAATTCATCCAAGAAGGAAATTCATCTTCCTTTAATTAAAGTGGAAAGATGCCTCAGAAAGCATACATTCAATTTCATCCTAATTTCCATATGTCGCTTCCGTTAGAGTTAGGAGAGAAGTTTATATGCTCATTTCGGAAGTCAGAAAGCATGATTATGCATGCAAAGATAGTTCAGTGACCTTTTAGATTAAATTTCCGACAGTCAGTTCTCTCTCTCTCTCTCTCTCTCTCTCTCTCTCTCTCTCTCTCTCTCTGTTAGGTTCCTTATCCGCCATATATATCAATTATTTATATTTAATCAGCATTTATTTTCCTCTCTCTCCTCGTCTAAGTATTTACATTTCCTTCAGCACTATTTCAACTCCTTCCTCTCTTCCCCTTTCTATCCTCACCATTGTTATCTATCCATTTTACTATCCTCCTGTTTTTGAAGTCCTTCTTTTTGTCTCGACTTATCTTTACACACATCGTTAACTATTCATCTGTCTAACTTTATAATCCTTAACAATCCCTGGTATATCTCTTTCAATAAATGTAAAACTCCATTATCAATGAATTGTTCTTTTACCTCTTAGTGAAGAAAAAATCAACACATATCAGTAAGGGTTATATCAAATTTACAAAGAGATTGTTCGAAAACTTTATTTCAAATACTCTTCGGTAAACAAATGATAAAAGGAAAACCATAATAATAAGGAGATATCAGATTTTTGGGCGGTTCGTGGAAAGAGTGGAGAGCATTGAAGCAACTACGTGGTGGGGTGGGAGCGGGGAGCAATTGTCCCCCTTGCTCAATTCCATAGATAAACTGGATTAAATATGGCTTCTGTGAAAACATATTGCCTAGAATGTTGTGGTCAGTGTGACAATTGTCCCACATGCAAGTTATTCAAATCTTGAAGTTATTTTACCAGTACTCTGAAAATCCCTGCATCGACGGCATATGCCGAGATGGTCTTTAGTAGAATAAGATTTATAGCGTCAGTAGCCTCTAGTATTAAAACACAGTTATTTAAAAATTCACCAAAATTTAAACCAGGAATATAATTATCATTTAGAGTCTTCAGCTTAAATATAAGTATTTCATTAAAAAAAAAAAAAAGAATGCAAATTATATCATTTATAGGCTTTGATTTTCATTGCTCTGGACTATACTACATGGTATGCATCATCAATTATTAAGCATTGTTCTCTATTACCCTACATATACATTGAACTTTTCATATGAGAAATCGTGTTTCAAAAGATGCCCAGCGAATAATTTTGAACATTAGTCCTGTTGCTCAAAGTGGAAAAAAAAAAGTTCAGATTCACAACTGATGGGGAACAAAGGGAGAAGAAATTAGGGTTACTAAAAGATATAAGATAAAAAAGATGGCTCATGAATGGCAGAAACAAATGAAAATGATGCACTGAGGTAACTAGTAAATATTCCGTATTTCCTGTATAACAATAGTAACAATAATTTCACATCTTCAATTCTTAAGAGTTTGGGATAAGTTTTCCATTAAAAACATTAACACAGAGAGTATATTGGAAATTATTATTTTTTGGATTTCGAGGTTTCAGACTGAAAGTATATCCAAATTCATGCAAGAGAGGCTGATTGGTTATTCAAAGTGGAGACACAAACATCATATCACGCTTTCGTACTCACAAGTTCTCAAACACACAGAATCATTTTACAACTTATTCAATCTTCCCTGAGAAAACCATGCTGGGAATTATGTATTGAAAGTAGAACATCCCCTGTTATATTTAGGACCTATATCCGTGTTTTGATGGTAGGTGCATTATTTTCTTTGAGGTGAAGTTATTAAAAAATAAAGTGATTACAATATTCAAGAACTATTTGATATATATATATATATATATATATGTGTGTGTGTGTGTGTGTGTGTATGTTCTTACGAAGCTGGTCTAGTGTAGATTAAATATCGAAGTTTATTGATGATTTTATTAATATTTCATATATTTTTTTTGATTTGTTCATTGAAGAGGTGGTACCCAGCCCATAAAATGAACCCTCTTAAGTAGATATAAGTATTCTGTGTAAATTAGGTAAGACTTTCGTCGTGAATTTCATTGCACTCTTTATTCAAGTCAACATACGTCATTTTACGTTATTTTTTTAGGAATTAACTTTTTATTTTCACCTATGTTTGCTATGAAGTTTTACATAGTCTATTTGAAAGGGTTGTAGGATTCATGCGAGATAGGAACAAGGGCTTAGG
>NC_090728.1:11040901-11053401 GCF_036898095.1 Palaemon carinicauda
GGATAGAGACTGGATTGTGAAACTTATGTTTCTCTCAGACATCACCAACATCTAAAAAACCTCAATTTCTCTTGTACATTGATGAATTTGTATGATACTTAGAAGGCATTTGTTGCTAAGCTTGCAGTTTACTCAACAGATATCAAAACTAGTTCTTTCTGTTACTTAAAGAATTTTTTTTGCAATTCATCCTGTCAACACTACTGATCTTCAGTTGTACATGCAAGAGTTAGTGTCTGAGTTCTCACTCAGATTTCAAGATTTCCAACACAGAGGGCCAGTGCTTTCATTTTTAATCAGACCAGACACCTTTATATACAATGACTTGGATGCGATCCTATTTGATTGGATGGACATAGAGGAGTTGAAAATGGAGTTAATTGACTTTTAGGCCTAGTCATTGTGGTCAGATAAATCCAAAAATGTTCGAGATATACTGGAAACTAGTAAAAATATGATCATGCACCCTATATTTTAAGGTCCTGGCCATAAGTGCCTGATAAATTAAATGCATGAAGAAGGTAGCATTTTCACTGCTATTAGAATAGAGATCCACATATCAATGTGAGCAGAAACTTTTACACATCCTCAGCCCCCATCGCAGAAGGCTTTCAACGGATCACTCTGAGAGTTATGTAATACTCAAGGTGTCTAAATATTCCCCTGAAATTTCAGCTTTGGCCTTTTGGAAGCAAGGGTAAGGATCATATTGATATGGTAAGGTATTATCTTAAAGAAAAAGAATATTTTTGTTTCAAAGTCAACTAAATACAATCAAATTATCACATTTTTTGTTATTCGTGTTCAAGAAAATAAATTATTATCAAAATGGTCACTTCGTACTGTACAATTATGATTTTAAATTTCCTATATGGTGCTAAAAATAACAACTGGCACGGCAGGTAGTAAAGAAAAATGTATTAATTATCAAGTGGCACTTTGTGTTCAAAGGTTGCCGACCCCCTGTCTACCTTGTCAAAGGCTTTTGCAAAATCTAGATAGATCACATCTGTGTCTTTTTCATTTATCATGTTTTTGTATATGTTTTCATAGTATGCTATCAGTTGGGTTTGTGTACTTTTTCCGGCACAAAACGGTGTTGACCTATATTGAACATATAATTTTAATCAAATGATCATTATTTTCTTTTTTATTACCCTTTCATACACTTTCATAATTTGTGATGTTAGACTAACAGGTCTATAGTTGCTTGCGTCTAGTCTTGATCCACTTTTGAAAATAGGGGTTATGTAATCTAATTTTTGTTTAACATATATGTCGCTCATATCTACACTTTGTCTTAGCAGTATCGCAAGCGGCTTCGCAATAGTGTGTGCAGTTTTGTTTTTAACAAAATCACTGGAAGTCCATCTGGTCCAGCGATCGATCCATTTTTAATTTTGCTTATAGCTTGCACAATATCTGCTTCATTATTATTTATATCTGTTAGATATTCAGCATTTTCTCCTTTCATTTCTATTTCACTATTCTCAATCGCAATTCTTGGCGTGAACTCACTTTTATATTTTTTTGCTATGTTGCATATTTCCTTTTTTATTATTCGTTAAACGTCCTTCAATTCTTAGAGGGCCTATTTCTAATCTCCTTTAATTCATATTTTTCGCATGGGGATTTTTGGATATTTTGAAGTGTCCTTTCTTCTAAGTCCATTTTTTCCCTTTCTTTCGATTTTATAATCTTTTGTTCTGCATTATCTATCTTACATTTTATTTCCATTATTTTCCATAATTTTTTTTTTCTTTTGCAAGATTTTTCTTCCACTTTCTAATTTTCTGAAATAAGATCCTTCTGTCTCTTGGTATGTATGTCTGATGTTTATTGTTTTTTTTTCCGGTACAAAATTTTCAACAATTTTCTCCAGTATTTTGTGGTGCATCCATATTTACCTGTATATTATCACTTATGAATACATTTTTCTATTCTTTATTCAATTCTTTATTTATTTCAGACCATTTTATATTCTTACTGTAAAAATTATATTTTCCATATCCTTCCCATCGTTTTGTGCTTTGATTATCTCTGCGATCACTTGCTTTGGAATGGACTATTAATTCTATGACATTGTGGTCTGAAATTCCCGTGTTATACACTATTATTTCTTTAACATAATTCCCTTCATCGACAAATACTAAATCTAAGACAATGTCCTTTCTTGTTGGAATGTGGTTTATTTGTTGCATATTAGGTTCTAATAGCATATCCTAAAGCTTTTCAAATTGCCTCATCTTATGCGCTACTATTACTCTCTTTTTATATGTATATATACAACCACTTTCTTCTATCCGTTCTTTTCAGTCCACAAAAGGAAAGTTAAAATCTCGGGATAGGAGTACATTCTAGTTTTTATGGTTTCTAAATATATCCTCTATTTTTTTCTATAATTATGTCAAATTCCTTAGTATTTGGGGTCTGTAAACTACAATATTCACTAGTTTTTCATATTCAAATTCTACCGCAATAAATTCACATTCTGTGTTGCTCTATTTTTCAGACTTTTCCTTGATTTATGTCTCTTCCATATATTGCGGTTCCCCCTTGATTCCTATTTTTCCTGTCAGATCTATATGTTTGGAAACCTTTTATCTGGTCATCACTGCCAGTCTCTTGGGATTACCATGTTTCACTTATATTTAATATATGTATTTTTTTCAATTTGGGTTAGTTCTTCTAAGATATCTATTTTCCTTTTAGAGTTACTCGTGACTAAACCCTCTGGATTCATCACTATTACGGTTCGTATTTCATCGCCATCATTTAATATTGGTAATAATATAGATTCTCCCATGCTTCCTTCCTGTTCTGATATGATGTTCTTTTCTTCATTTCCAGGAATTCTGCCATTAAAAAATCCAACTTTACTATTATATTTGCTCTTTCACCTTCAAATTTATTTTTGTGTGTATACCTGCAATTATCCCCTAATCTGCACCAACCCCTTGCATTATATTTGCATTCTTTGTAGTTGGGCTCTAATTGTGCCTAATTGGGTTGAAAAGCATCATATATTGGGGCCCCTTGTGCATACCGTAGTAAGTATTTGGCTTGTTTATTTTTTCTTTTTTTGTTTCATTTTTACTTTCATTTTTCTTTTTTGTTTTCTGAGCTTTCTGACTTTCATTCATGGATGCAGGATGCATATATCGACATTTTTTGTTGAATTTGCATCCTTTTCCTTCTTTAAGGTTTCTGCATATTTCTGGATGGAGATCTCTGCATTTGTCTTCATATCCACCTAAATACGCACATTTACCATATATTTCATAATCATGGCATATCTTTGGATGCTTGTAGTAGCATCTTTCGCCAAATCTGTAATTCCCTCTTTTAAGTGAATTGCAGACTATATCTTTTTTTTCCTTTTTTTTCTTGTTCTTGCGCTTCCCTGAAAGTATGTAGGTCTGGGTAGAGCCTCTTGGGTTTATTATTTGTTTCCATCTGATAATTTATTATTTCATAAGTATGTTGTTGGACGGTATCATATGTTGTATCAATGACTTCCTCTGCATCCTTACACATATCCTATTCATTTTTCTCTTCTTCTTCTTCTTCTTCTTCTTCTTCTTCTTCTTCTTCTTCTTCTTCTTCTTCTTCTTCTTTTTCTTCTTCTTCTTCTTCTTTATCTTCAACTATTTGAAGATTTAGTCTCGACTTAATACTATTTTCTATCCAAACCAAGCATGTTGAGCAGAGAGAGAGAGAGAGAGAGAGAGAGAGAGAGAGAGAGAGAGAGAGAGAGAGAGAGAGAGAGAGAGAGAGAGAGAGAGAGAGAGAGAGAGAGATTGTTTTTCCCACTATTACACCATATTAGTTCACGCATATTTTTTATTGATTTGAATACAGAAGCAAAGAAATGTCGATAACAATTTAGAAATTATAAGAATGATCATTTGCCGATTACAGTATCATAATGAGTTTTTTGATAAATTCTCCTACAATTTGAATAGGTATAAACGCATATGGTTTGTAGTTACTATATATTCTTTTGTTATCTTTCTACTTTACTATTACCAAAATGCAAATATTGAAGAATCCCCTGAAATATAAAGGTTTCGTTAAACACCTTATTACACACTTCAACTTAATTTAATCACTTAAAACAAGGTTGATGACTAACAAGGTTACAGAGGTATATAACTTCTTTTTTTTAATCATTCCAACATTGTAGAGAAATGCATAGCTATAAAGTCAGCCAAATGCATTGGAGTTTACCTTCATCAATAATGGACTTGATATTAGGAATATCCCAGATAGACGAAAAAAAAAAAAAATTTAATCATTTGTAGAAGCTTCAAGTATAGGTTACGAACTAAACATTATTTCATTTAACAGACATTATTGAATGTTTGGCAGATTTTATGAAATGTGTTTTTGAAAATAAAGCGAATAAATTAAATGGTGCTAGAGACAAAATGACATTGATATATTGGAAGCAAGGCAAAGTTCATATAAAGATAGAATATGGCCTATTTCTTTCAGAATATACACTACTCAGGCTCATTACCAATAAGGTAAAAGAAAATTTCACATTATTTTGTTCATATTGAATCATTTTACATTATGGTTGCAGTTTTTCTCAATAATTCTGAAAATATTCTAATAGTTTGACCTTGTCATTATTTCGGGAAGCACATCAAGGGAATCTCTCTCTCTCTCTCTCTCTCTCTCTCTCTCTCTCTCTCTCTCTCTCTCTCTCTCTTTTATCCAGGGGAGTTATTAACAAAAATAAAATGATAAAGTAAAAGCAATCATTGGATTTATTGTTCTTTATACTGAGTGAAATCATTCCTCTTTTAGATTATTTCTATTCTACGGTTTAATCACTGTAACCTAATTAAATCAACAAATAATAAAAAATAGTATTAAATTTTTTCCATGACAGGAGATTTTAAATAAATTAAAAGGGATAATTTTTCTCTATTTGAATCCTTTTACTTCTCATATGCATACATTTACATTGTAATACATATAGAGTATACGTTACATATATTTAAGGATGCCAGATACTTCCATATTAAGTGCACAAAAACAGATACATTTATATGCTAAGAATTGATTAGATTCGGAAAATTCATGAACCAGCCAAGTGAATTTCTTATATAAGGCTTTCATTTCAATAAATAGTTCTTAACAATATTTTTGGCTTGAGCAAATTGTTCATTTAGAAGATATGGTCCTTTTAAAAATCAAAATTTGTTTCTGTACCGTTGATGAGATCCTTCTTAGAGGACATAGTCTTGGTGCATGGTATTTGAAGTACATGACACTAGAGGAAACCACATACCAGGTGCACCGTTATTTACTTATTATAATTAGTGAAATCTTATTTTCTGCTATCATATGTAACCTTGCCTTCAAAATTTATAGATTTGAAGGATTCGGTGAAACGGAGGTGGGGACATTTCTTTTGCCTCTGACTACATGCAAACAGATAAACCTATGTTTTATTTATTGAAAGATGAATTTTATCTTCTATTAATAAGATGTTATTATCAGCTAAGCATCCTAGCCATAATCAGTAATTATGAAAATCACGGTTGAGTAATGAGATATATGTCGGAGTTGCTTGTGGTTAGCGTGAGAACTTTTATTTGCATGCAGAGTGAGGCTTGGCAGAATAAGAATGAAGGTCTGGAGAATAAAGGAATATTTAAAGCTTTCATATCCCTTTTATTATGGCGGTGTTTCGGTTTTGTAACTATTCGGTCTAGTCA
Source organism: Palaemon carinicauda (assembly GCF_036898095.1). Taxonomy (NCBI): domain Eukaryota; kingdom Metazoa; phylum Arthropoda; class Malacostraca; order Decapoda; family Palaemonidae; genus Palaemon; species Palaemon carinicauda. The sequence goes on from NC_090728.1 coordinate 11,046,634, forward strand.
GTTCTTAATATATGAAATTATTTTTCTTAAAATCTTTAAACTTTTATCCATACCATTGAATGGTAAAGAAATAGCTTTAAGGAATATTATCTTATTGTTAGATTGAGGTGAAATATTGTATAAAAATCTGATTAATACTAAAATTATATTCTTTTAGCTTATTGCCTTTAATAAGTTATATAAGACAATTCCATGATTGATATGTGATGAAAAAATAAGTATATTAGTAATATGATATATTATATATATATATATATATATATATATATATATATAGATAGATAGATAGATAGATAGATAGATAGATAGATATATATATGTATATATATATATATTTATATATATATGCATGCATATATATATATATATATATATATATATATATATATATATATATATATATATATATATATATATATATATATGTAGATATATATATATGTAGATATATATATATATATATATATATATATATATATATATATATATCTACATATATATATATATATATATATATATATATATATATATATATATATATATATATATATATATATATATACATATATATATACATATACATGTATATATATACATATATATATATATATATATATATATATATATATATATATATATATTTTACATATATATATATATATATATATATATATATATATATATATATATATATACAGTATATATATATATATAATATGAACATTCTGAAATTACTTGTAATTTTCGTTTTGCTATTGCCCAAGATGTTTTGAATGGAATCAATCAAAATAAATAATTGAAGTAAAATATTTTTTCACCAATCATTCTCATGACTTTTCTATTCGTAACACTATCCTAACCAATAACATGATATAAAAAAGTTTTAAAAAATAGGTGAACAAAGAAAAAGAAACCAGAAAAGCAAATACCCCATGAAGAGATTAGGCTGCTGAGAACAGTCGCTGCTGAGAACAGATCATAACGAAACATGGAAAGTTTAATGATTGAAATAAAGACTTTTCTTAGGAATAAATTTTCCGGAAATGGGGGAACAGGATGCAAGTCCGGGAGTAGGGGGCTGGCGATTGCCGAGCTCGGTATGAACTGAAATGTTAGTTTCTTTCCATTTAATTTAATTTTTTTTCACTCTACAAAAAAATATTAATCTTAATACATACTACAATTGGTCAATTTAAACGTAACTCGAAGGGGTTGTTACCCGCACCCAACCAACTATTAAAACTGATTGTAGACATAAAATTGATACATTGGAGTATTAAGCTTCTAGTAAAACCAATCTTTCACAACACGCGACATTTCACGTACTCTTTGGTCTTTGATTATCGAAACGCCTTCATTCGAGTAGCCATTGTCCATTCGATCAGATTGCCTGGCATTTTCAGCCGAGCAGGGGCTCTTAGTAAAAGGCACTAGCTCCTAAGTGGGCAGAGTGTGTGCTCTCTGTAAAAGCAGCTGATCCGCACCGTGAGCGTAGATGCAAGAGTCACAGCTTTCTTATAAGAGGAACTGAACTCTTTTAAAAGCCATTAACTAAGCCATCTAAGACTCAGAGGGTACATGCAGTCACTCAGCCAAAGAGCATAGCTGTCAGGCAAAAAAAAAAAAAAAACAGATACATCTGGTACAGAACGGAAAAGATTTAAGAGCAGGTAAAAGATTTATAGCAGCAAGTTCCAATAGTCCTAAAGTAGAAGAGACTGGGAGAGGACACAAGGATTTCCGGTATGAGAGTACAGAAGTAGTTCAAAGCCAAAAGCTTATCCCTGCTCTAGGGAAAAGACAGAGAGGAAGGAAAAGAGAGACTTAAGGTCAAGAGAGGGAGTATTGACCAGGGGACAAATTTTAGAGACAAAACGGAGGACTAGGAAAATGAGTTTATCCAAACGGAGGGATTCTGCTTGGAGAGGAACTGAACTGGAGGATGGAAAGGGGTTATGGATGGGAGGAAATGGAGAAGGACTCTTAATGGTTGAGGGAGATGAGGGAGAGGGTACTGAGGTGGTGGAGAGGGAACAGGATTACGAGTGGCAGAATATGTAGAGGAGGCATGAACAACAACGGCGAAATTTGCAGCAGCAGGAACAGGATTGGTGGTAGGCTGGCGATGGTTCCTTGTACGAGGTTCTCTCTGTAGCTTTGGCAGTGGTACAGTAGTTGTGGTTAAGGGTGCAGTCAATGGTGCCTCTATCCCTTTCAGAAACTAGGAAATTTCTTGTTCCACACATGATGTGAAAGGGCAAAGTGGGGGTGGGCCTTTAGGAAGGTTGCTTTCCCTCCTATGTGTGCAGATGGCTGGGATCCTGCAGTCTTCTTTATGGTAACCAAATCGCTGACAGTTGTAGCACCTCAGTGGACCTGCCTTGAAGGCCAATACCGGGAAAGTTCCCCATATTTCAAGGCCCAGGGTATTTGCAATCAACCCGATGAATGTGGAGGTGACTCTCTTGGTGGGCAAGTTCCAGCTGATTTTTTGGAAGTCAGCAGAGGCAATGTTTTTGCAACTGTTCAAGAAGTCAAGTGGCATCTTGACAGGATACTTGGGTATTACTGCCTTCCTTATCTTCTTGGCAGGATCCAGGAAGGTCAAGGAGGCTTCTCTCTGAAGTAAGTTGGCACTTGCTTGATCTTTTACGGAGATGATAATGTCCACTCCTGAGGGTGGATTTGGCAGTGACCTTCAATGTTGAATTAGCAGCTGCAATTGCTGCTACTGCTGCATGGGAAGGAGCTTTTTAGGTAGCGGGAAGCTTTAACGTTGGTAGCTGGCTCGGGTCCATTGAAGTGGGTTGGAGTGCAGGACTGGTTTCAGCTGGCTGGTAGAGAGCGGTAGAGGCCTCAGCAAGGAGCTGGGTGAGTCATATGGTGCAGTTGCAGTCAGGTGAGTGATTGGTTGGATCTGGAGACTGGTCGGTGACAGGTAAACAAATTTAACTAAATTAAACAGAATGAAATGTAAAAAAAAAAAAAAAAAAAAAAAAAAAAAAAAACAATAAAATACTAGAGGAAATAAGATAGGACTAGACATTGGAGAGGTGAAAATATCATACCAATAAGTAAACAAAAAAAGATTATGAAATCACAAATATTATAACGTATCAACTTGAAAACAAATGTAATATGATATATAGTTGACCCTTTATGAAACGATATGAAAAATAAAGAATTGCACAATAGCTAATTTTCACTAAACAAGTTGTGCTAGAATACTGGTTAAGGAATGAATTATATTTATTGCAATAAGTTATAATAAAATCAAGTGTTTGTCAGTGGGAGCAAAAAAGGACTGTGGCCATCATGGCAATCTTGTTCAAATCACCGATCCATAAATTCTATAGTAATTTATTATACTTATTTTGGGAGTTGTTGGTGATAATCTTGGAAATGTATATATATTTTTTCAATATTTTATGAACATTCTGTTGAGGATATTATGTTTATTAGTGTCATTGAAGCAGTGATTAGACACTATAACTCGATCAATTATATCACCTAGGGTAAATCTTAAAATTTGGTAAAATATAATAAACAGAACATTCATATCATCAATGGGGATTGCATCTCGGAACAGGATACACGGTTATTGTTTGAACATTACTGACTTTTTATTGAAGCTCTAATAATGATGTTAATATATACTATATAACTCATCAAGCTTTCAGTACTGCATATCCATTGTATTCAACAAGAGATTGGGTGAGGATGGATGAAAATTACTGGACACAAGAAGAACCTTGATTCTCGTTAAAGAGCTTTACCGTAAATGCATCCCACACGCTCGTAGAATAAATATATATATATATATATATATATATATATATATATATATATATATTTTCCATCACTATCCCCTTGCACTGATAATCTGTTTAATTCTGTATTTTCCTGAATGATTGTTCTTCCTTTAATTTTTTGCCGTTCTTGATTGGAACACCTTATATATAAATTCATGACTTGTTGAAATAAAGTTATTTGCAATCATCTCGACTCTCAGCTATCGCCCAACTGACACCTCAGCACTTTGCTGACCAGCGGAGTGCCTGCTCCCTCTTGCCTATATATATATATATATATATATATATATATATATATATATATATATATATATATATATATATGTATATATATATATATATATATATATATATATATATATATATATATATATATATATATATATATATATATATATATATATATATATATATATATATCGATATCACTCTCCCCTCACACTAAAATACTTTTTAAGGCTGTATCTTCATGAATCATTGTGTTTGAATTTTTGTGTCATTCTTGCTTGGAATGGCTTGTACATAATCTAATGATCCATTTAAATAGAGTTAGTTGTATTCACCTCACCTCTCAGGTATTACCTATTTGGCGCCTCAACAGAAAGCACTCTGATAAGCAGTCCAAAGATTGTACATAAAACTCTTTCTCTATGTGACAGCCTCATTTACATTTTGCCCGTCGTCTCTATCTTGAGGTTTTAAATCAATACTTTACCATTCATCATCTACTTCCAGCTCTATAGTCCTCGGCCATGTAGGCCCGGGCCTTCCAACACTTCTAGTGCCTTGTTGAGCCCAGTTAACTGTTTGGTGAACTTATCTCTCCTCGGGACTGTGAAGAGCATCCCAAACCATCTCCATTTACCCATCACCTTGATCTCATCCACTTATGGCCCTCGAGTAATCTCTCTTAAGGAATTATTCCAAAAATCTGTTGGATATTGTTTCATTGTCATAACCGGGCTTACGTCCACGACTTTCACTAAGCTGCTATATGTCCTGATTTTTATTTATGTAATTTCAGGCAATTACGTTTCCAAATTTACTCAACCTAGCAATTTTCTGATTTGCTTTTTCCAATCTTTCCCTAACTAATGACCTTGTATTACAGATCATAGTTCCTAAATATTTAAATAATTTTATGGCACTTATCCTTTCTCCCTCCTTTGATATCTCATCTTGTATTGCATATTCCGTTTTCATCATCTCTGCCTTTCTATTATTTATCTTGAGCCCAACCTCATGGATTATTTCATTCATTCTGGTAAGCATGTGATGCAAAACCTGTGGTGTTCTACTATTAAGGACACCGTTATTAGAATAATCTACAGCAATAAATATCATATTATCAGTCCAGTTCCGTTCAATTCCTTCATCCCGAACTGTTCTCTGCATCAAAAAATAAATGAGGATGATAAACATCATAGGTCACAACACATTCCCTTGGAGTACTCTAATGTTCACTGGAATTTCATTTTATAGGACTCAACTAACATTAAATTTGCACGTGTTATGCTCATTAGCAGACTTGGTCAAATTTCCTTATGCATGAGGAACTCCATAATAAAGCAGGACTCTCCAAAAAATTGGCCAGTGCACACCATCAAAGGCTTTTTCATAGTTCAAAAAGACAATTAAAATTAAATTATATGATCTACCCATTGATGTATAATATGTCTTAAAACGACTTCTACATTTTCTAGATCCTGCTTGATCATCTCTCATATTTTCATCGATATTTTCTCTATTCTCTTTAGAATAAGCATACTATACATTTTCATGACAACTGATGTAAGTTATATGCTCCTGAAATTAATGAAATCTGTCAGATCTTTTTTTTTTGCCATTTTCTCCAACACTTCTTGCTCTTTTTAATCAGGTTTTGCCTCTTAACGGTAGATTCTACAAATAAATATTCCAAGTATTCTGGATGTCACTTCCTTTTTGGCCAATATTATGTCATCAATTATTCCCTCGTATCCATGAGCTTTCCATCTCATGAGTTTTTTTAATGATAGCTTCGACTGTAAACTCATCTTCCTTAGCTTCAGGTATATCAATCAAGTTATTCCCTCTATATCTGCTATTCATGACCCCACTAAAGTATTCCATCCTATGAGGCCTTTCTTCATCTTCTCTTGTTAAAACAGATCTATCTCCGTTTTTATGGGTAGGTGCTTCTTCTTCTCTGAGTAATTCTTACAAAATAATCACTCCCTGAACTCATAGTTTTGTCAGCCTCACCTGCTTTCCCGTCTAAATATAATTTCGTCATTCTTGGCTTGTCTCTCGACCCAACTATGAATACTGCAATATTTAGCATGAACTACCTTGTAATATTCTTCATTTCCTCGAAAAATTTAAACAATCAATTACTGTCTTTGTCTCCATGGGTTTTTCCTTGTAACTGCATGTCCCATAACACTATTACCAACTGACTGATATATATTCTTAATATCACACTACTCTTCGGTAATTGACTGCTCTTTGTCTCTTAAATTCTGGAAGACTGCAAATCTGTTCCTATATTCAATTGCAAATTTTTCTCCTCGGTCATCTTCTACGAGCTTAGTAGTATCACACCTAGATATTTTATCTAAATTTCTGATGGGTGTTTTCAGTTTTAATTTCAGTGTGGCAATAAAGAAATAGTGATCACTACCTATATCTTCATCTCTTTAGCTTCTTACATTTCTTAGAGTCCTCTTTCTCTCTTTATTTAGAGCTATGTGATATATTTGATTATTGTAAATGCCTCATGGTGAGGTCCATGTATATTTGCGCATGTTCCTGTACTGGAGAAGAGTGCCTCCAATAACGAGATTATTTTTAAACAACAACATAAAAAATGGGCCATTATCATAATTAAATTCGCCAAGACCACCATTACCCATCATATTTTTTATCCCTTGATTATTCCTCCCAACTTTAGCATTGAGGTAAATCATCATAATTT
>NC_090728.1:11063401-11065901 GCF_036898095.1 Palaemon carinicauda
AAATTAGGCAGGGAGGACCAACGGGTCGCCATACACCATTTCGGCTGCCGAGACGTCGAGGGCGTCTTTAGGAGTGGTCCTTTGGCCAAGGAGGACCCAGGGAAGCTGAGTAAACCAGTTGCAATCCTTGCAGCGGGACATCAAAGCTGCTTTGAGGGTGCGATGAAAACGTTCAACCATTCTATTGGCAGCAGGGTTGTAGGCCGTTGTCTGATGTAGGGTGATGCCCAGGAGATTTGCTAATGACGTCCACAATTGAGAGGTGAAAGTGGTTCCCCTGTCAGAAGTAATATGCTCAGGGATACCGAATCCTGAAATCCATCAAGAGAGTAAGGCAGATGAACATGAGACGGACGTTGCAGTTTTGCATGGGAATGGCTTCAGGCCAACGAGTGGAGCGGTCGATGACGGTAAACAGGTAACGATGTCCTTGTGATGTGGGTAGGGGGCCTACAACGTCGACGTGAATGTGTGCGAAACGACGCTGAGGTTGAGGAAAGGTGCCCACTCCTGAATCCGTGTGTCGATGTACTTTGGAAGTTTGGCAAGAAGTACAGGCGCGGACCCAATCCTTAGCATCCTTAGAAATGCCGTGCCAAATGAACTTTGCCTTCAGCAGCTGTGCAGTAGAACGGCACGAGGGATGTGATTGGCCGTGGATGAAATCAAACACCTGTCGGCGCATGGGAGCAGGAATCCTAGGTTGCGGTCTACCAGTACTGACGTCACAGAGGAGGGTGGTGTTGGAGTCTTCGAGGGGAAAATCTTCCCTACGGAGGGAAGTGCAGGATGTCTTACAAGCTTGATACTCTGGATCCTGTCGTTGGGCTTCAGCCAGGGCGTTGTAATCCAATCCCTGTTGAACGGCAGCCAACGTGTTTCTTGACAGGGCATCGGCAACGGGATTCATTTTCCCAGGGACGTATTGGAGGGTGCAATTGTATTCAGCCACGGCGAAGAGATGTCGGCGTTGACGGGCGGACCAGGCGTCAGACTGTCGAGTGAAGGCGTGCATCAGAGGCTTCTGGTCTGTGCGAAGGACGAAGGGCGTACCTTCTAAGAAATGGCGAAAGTGACGGTCAGCCAAGTGCACCACCAGCAATTCTCGATCGAAGGTAGAATAACCCGATTCTGCCTTGGACAGTTTTCTGCTGAAGAAAGCCAATGGGCGGGGCGAGCCTTTGACCACCTGCTCGAGTACTGCACCAATAGCGACGTCGCTGGCATCGGTGGAGAGAAGGAGAGGGGCGTGTGGGATAGGAAAAGTGAGAGCCGCAGCAGTTGATAGGGCCTTCTTTGCATTGCAGAAGGCTGTTTCTTGAAGGGGACCCCACTTCAGGTCCTTTGGCTTGCCCTTGAGGGAGGCGTAGAGGGGAGCAAGAGTGGCGGCAATGGCTGGCAGAAAACGGTGATAATAGTTGATCATGCCCAAGAATTCCTGCAGAGCTTTGACGGTCGAGGGCGCGGGGAACTTCTGAACGGCTGCTACCTTCTCAGGGAGGGGATGGACTACTTCGGGAGTGATACGGTGCCCTAAGAACGACACTTCGTTGGCGCCAAAGGTACACTTGTCGTACCGGACTACAAGGCCGTTTTGTTGCAGGCGGTCGAGCACGATGCGCAGGTGACGGAGGTGTTCCTCCTTTGAGGAGGAAAACACGAGTATGTCGTCCACATAACATACACAGAAAGGGAGGTCCCCTAAGATGCCATCCATGAGACGTTGAAACGTTGCCCCAGCATTACGAAGGCCAAAACAGGAGTAATTGAAGGTGTATGTGCCAAACGGAGTGGTGATGGTGGTCTTGGGGATGTCTTCTGGGCTCATAGGCACCTGGTAATACCCCTTCAGGAGGTCGAGCGTAGAGAAAACCTTCGCTTTGTGCAGGTAGGAGGTTACATTGGCAATGTTTGGGAGGGGGTAGTGGTCCGGTTCTGTTTGCATGTTCAGGCGCCTGTAATCCCCACATGGACGGAGGGAGCCGTCTTTCTTCAGAACGATGTGTAAGGGTGACGACCATGAGCTGGAGGCCTTTTGGCAAAGGCCCATTTTCTCCATTTCGGCGAACGTCTGTTTGGCGGCTGCCAATCGTTCCGGTGCCAGACGTCTGAATTTTGCGAAGACTGGGGGTCCCGTCGTCTTGATATGGTGATAAATATCGTGCTTGGCAGGAACCGTGGGCGTTTGGCGACGTTCTGGACGGAAAACTTCCGGGTACGACGTGAGAAGGTGGGCGTAGGCATCCGTGGGTGCGCTGATGTGGAGAGCGAGTTTAGAGGGGGCGGGTTGAAGAGGTGTCAACAAGTACGAGTCTGCGTTGACCAATCGTCGGTGGGCGACATAGACCAGAAGGCGGAAATGAGAGAGGAAATCCGCACCGAGGATTGGCATTGTGACGTCAGCAACGAGAAACTTCCAATTGAATTTACCGTTTCCGAATGATAATATGAGGTTCTCGTAACCGTAGTTGGGTATCGCAGATCCGTTGTCAGCTACTAA
>NC_090728.1:11080901-11083401 GCF_036898095.1 Palaemon carinicauda
AATCAAACTAACCTAGTACTGCCCACAGTTCTAAGAAAAGAAATATGACAATTAGTGAGGCTTTGTCATGATGTATCAACAATATTAACCTCTCTCATTCCATGGCCTTGCCTGATTTGATGGAGGTACCACTTAAAACTAATCTACATATCAACCTGTAGTTGGGAAGGTGCAAAAACGTAGAAGCTTACCATGTATTAATTGTGAAAGATAAAGACCTCCATCTCTCTCACCACCTTCCGTTAGAAACATTAAAGTTATGACATCAAACAAATTTGATGTATTTTTCTGTTGATGTTTCTGATCAACAAGTAGATAACTTTAATAAATCAGTAATTGAAGTTAAGGTGGTCCACCGTGTGCCTCAACAGATAGATCAAAATGACACAGAGAAAAATACAAACGTAAAATCCAATATATCAAGACCATCTCTGCAGAAACCCAGAGGAAACAATGTTAAATCCAAAACAGCTAATGGGGAGACTTCATCCAAGATGTTTTCCAGAAATAATCCATAGTTTTCTCCTCCATTTTGAAATGGATTTTCAGGTTTTAAGGGCCTAATATGACGAACTTAAGCTCTTCATTCATGAGCATTCCCCCATAATTGTATGTCTACAGGGGAGCAAGTTTGATGCTAATATTCATTGTCCTCAAGAGTATGTTAGCTATAGAACACCGTATAATCATCAAGCAGGGAGCCATGGCGGAAGTCTCATGAACGTTCGTCGAGTTGTTCCCCAAATACCTTTGTCTATTTGTAAACCCTTGTAGGCAGTGGTTGTACAGATTGATATAGGAAAAAAATATACAATATGCTCTCAGTACTCACCTCCGAATGGTAAGCTTGTGTATGATAATTCAGTAGAGGTGATTCAATAACTCCCTCAACCTTTTCTCTTACTAGGAGATTTGAATGGTAGATATCCTTAAGGGGGCGATATTTTAGCACAAGGGGCAATATTATATCATCAATTGTGGAAAAAGAGGATATCGGGATCCTTGATACAGGAGAGCCCACACATTTTCATGCCCAGACAGGTACCTTGTCGTGCATTGACCTATCAATCACAAGCTGTAATTGCCTTCTCGATTTTGATTTGAGGATATTAGATGATTTTAATCATAATAAACACCAGAAATGGTTCAATATTAAAGAGATCGCCACGATGAAATCTTGACAAAGCAGACTATGATAGATTTCATGAGCTAAGTGAAATTGAAGAAAATGCAGAACACTTTGAAAATATTGATGATGCTATAGACTTACTGAATGGAACCCGTCATACAGCAGGAGTCAATTAAATTACTAAAACAACTGGTTTATTTAAACGACGACCAGTCCCCTGTTGGTCTTCAGAACTAACTGCCCTGCACAGAGCCACAGGAATTTCTTAAACTCAATTGCACAGACGCAGGACTGAGGACAATTTCATTATATACAAGAAATATAAAGCACAGTTCCGCCATGCCATGAAAGAAGCTAGGCGCCAGTATTGAGTATCTTTTGTTTCCTCCATTAACAGTAGAATACAACCATCTTCTGTTTGAAGAAAAGTGAAAATGATAGCCGGAAAATTCATCCCCAACCCACCATTAGGGTTGAAGGTTAATGATCAATATGTGACTGGAGCAACTGAGGCTAGCAATGCCCTGGCTGATCTTTACTCCAAAATATCATGCAAATTTGAAGCAGCTCCTGGTCACCAGTTTAGTAGCATAGAAGAAAGGAAAAATTAAACTTTTGCACCAGGAAGGGAAGATTTCCACAATTCTTCTTTTACAGAAAAAGACTTTAATTCCACACTTTCTACGTGTAATAAAACAGCCCCTGGACCTGATGGAATTCCACATGCAATGTTTAAACATGTACCCGTTATTACAAGGTTATTTATTTTAAGCATTATTAGCAAAATAGTGCATGATCTTAGTTATCCAAGTCTTTGGGAGCTAGCCATTATTTTAGCCTTTTTTAAAACCCGGTAAGGATAATTTTTAGCAGAAAACTATCGATCACTTACATTGACATCTTGTTTATGTAGGATCATGGAGAAGAGGGTGAATGCAAGACTGATGTAGTACCTGGAAAAGAAGGGTATTTTATCACGTATCTAGCTTGGATTAAGAAAAATGCACTCAACGACTGATGTGTTGATATGACTTGAGTCTTCTATTTGTGAAGCCTTTGCTTCCTAACAGCACCATTTAACAGTCATTTTTTTTACCTTGAAGAGGCATATGATACTGCATGGAGAGCTACCATTGTTCATTCAGTCATTCATTTAGCATTTATTTTTTTCAAGTGAGAGTACGGAAAACTCTATCGGAGAGAAAATGGCAAGAATAAGGAGTTCCCCAGGGTACTGTGCTAAGTATAACCCTATTTGCACTTGCTATTAATGCGATATCCTCTGTCATTCCTCAAAATATTCTCTCAACACTATTTGTAGATGATCTCCCTACATCATTTGCTGGAGCTAGAATAGCTATTGTTGAGAGA
>NC_090728.1:11098401-11110901 GCF_036898095.1 Palaemon carinicauda
CAGTTCTCCGCACAATACTTGTATTGGACAAAGGTTTATATCCGCATAGGAGGAAACTTGTAAAACCGCCACCATCCCCTTCTGGGACGGAGTCCTCCCGTTAAGGGAAAGCATAAACCAATGCAACATAGCTTGCATAAAGGAACAATTCTATTAGAATTATCCCAGATAAAGTACATGGAAAGATTGCTCAATTATAACAATAAATTGACACAGGTGAAGGAGACGCAAGGTTCTCAAGAACAAGTTTATTGAAAGACAATAAATAGACAGGTTAACAACAATTATATATATATATATATATATATATATATATATATATATATATATATATATATATATATATATATATATATATATATATATATAAGAAGAGGATAACCCAAAATTTTAAGCATAGGTATGATAGTAAAGAGAACTTGTTTATCTGAAAGAAAAAACATTATTGCCACTTTTAAGATACCGAGGTATCAAAGTCATAAAAGTCTGTATTACAAATCAATCACATTAGCGTTAGAAACGCTCGGCACACATGTCTGCACTTATGCTAGGTTCACCTTTGGAAATGGAACAGTCTATGTGGGCAACTCAGTGCCCTCACTTAGTTTGTAGTACAGTATGTAACTACACACTCACCCTGGAATTAATCGTCCCAATTAAAACCACTGTTCCTCGCAGAGTTAAACAGTAGGGTTAACGACGTGACCCACTGCTACCACAGATCTCTTTAGTTCCTCTACTTGCTTCGCATAGTGGCGAAAGAACACTCTGGAAGACTTCCAGCCAGTGTATGAACGGAGATGTTCAAAATCCATACAATTAAAGAAATTTAAGGATGAGGCAACTTTCCTCGGATCGTGACCTGCGGGTGTACTGTCAGGATCCACTCTGCGAATAAAATATGTGATTTTCGCTCCGAGTTGATTCAGAGATAAAATTGAGCCTGATGTTTCTCCCCTGAATAGTTGACCACCCTTGAAGTCTGAAGTTCTATGAAAATAGACCTTTAGGCATTCTACTGGACATAGAGATGCATCTTCTTTCAGAGGGCAGATTCTCCAGAACCCCACCTGTTGGTGGGTAACTCATTCTTGGCGAGAAACGTAGGATCCGGAGACAGGTTCAGTTCTCCCCCATCCAGGAACTGAACACGACCTGCCTCTCTCGAGAGGGCTACAATCTCACTAACCCTGGCCCCGGACGCGAGTGCAAATAGGAAAATAACTTTTTGTGTTAAATCCTTTAACGCACACTCCTCATTGCTCAACAGAGAAGCGAAATGAAGAACTTTGTCTAAAGACCATGAAATGGGCTTTGGAGATGCTGAAGGTCTGAGCCTAGCGCAGGCTTTCGGAACTTTATTAAAAATCTTGTTACCGAGGTCGACCTGGAAGGCATATAGAATGGGTCTTGTCAAAGCAGACTTACACGCCGGAATCGTGTTAGCTGCCAACCCTTGACCACGGAGGTGGATGAAGAAAGATAAGCAGAAGTCTGTCGAGATCTCCTGCGTATTCTTCGCCTTGACAAAGGCAACCCATTTTCTCCAAGATGACTCATATTGCCTTCTTGTAGATTTGCACTTATATTCCTCTAGGAAGTCTATGCTGGCTTTCGAAATCCCGAAACGCTTTCTCACTGCTAGGGAGAGAAAATCATGAGCTGCAGGGTCAGGGTTTTCTGTAATGCAGCGCAGACAGTCGACTTCTGGACTCGCTGGGTCAGAACTGGATCTGGCAGCGGTACAAACTTCAGCCGTAGTTCCAATGCCAGGGGGAACCACACGCTGTTCGGCCACTTGTGGGCCACTATTGCCGCTACCCCCTTGAAGGATCTCAGTTTGTTGAGGACCCTCAACAGAAAGTTGTGAGGAGGGAACAGATAAATCCTGGACCATCTGTTCCAGTCGAGGGACATTGCGTCCACTGCTTCAGCTAAGGGGTCCTCGTACGGGGACACGTACAGGGGCAACTTCTTGTTGTCTTTCGTCGCAAAGAGGTCTATCTGCAGTTCTGGGACTTGATTCAGAATGAAGGAGAATGATCCTGCGTCAAAGGACCATTCCGACTCTATCGGTGTTAACCTGGATAGAGCGTCCGCTGTCACATTGCGAACTCCTTGAAAGTGAACTGCCGACAGGTACCACTTCTTCTTTTCCGCCAATCGGAAGATGGCCAACATCACCTGGTTGAGAGGTGGTGACCTCGATCCTTGTCAATTCAAGCATCTCACAACTACCTCGCTGTCCATCACCAACCTTATGTGGATCGAGTGACGCGGGGAGACTTTCTTTAAGGTAAGGAGCACTGCAATAGCTACTAGAAAGTTTATGTGAAAGGTCTTGAATAACTTGGACCAAGTCCCCTGGACTTTTTTCCGATGAGAGTGACCTCCCCATCCCTCCTTCGAGGCGTCTGAGTGAATCGTCACCGACAGGGGAGGTGGCTGAAGAAGAACCGACTTCTTTAGATGTCTGGCTTGGGACCAAGGCCTGAGAAGAGTACGTAGCCGAAGCGGAACTGGTCTTCTCAGATCTCTTCGCACGTTTGATGCATAACTTCTCCAAACTCCGGTTGCATCCATTAGCTGTGCTCTTAGCACTGGGTCTGTCACCGAAGCAAACTGGAGAGAGCCCAGTACCCTCTCCTGTTCGCGTCTCGATATCCTTTCGGAATCTAAAAGTCTCTTGACAGAACCCACTATCTCCTTACTTTTCTTCGCCGGGATGGAGAAATGGTGTGACATTAGGTCCCAGTGGATTCCCAGCCACTGGAACATTTGAGATGGAGGAAGTCGAGACTTTTTTCTGTTGATCTTGAAGCCTAGATACTCTAGGAACTGGATCACTTGACTGGAAGCTTGCAAGCATTCTGTCTCGGATGCTGCCCACACCAGCTAGTCGTCCAGGTAGGCTACTACCTGAATTCCCTTTAGGCGTAATTGTTTGAGAGCTACGCTCGCAAGCTTCGTGAAAATCCTTTGGGCTATATTTAGCCCGATTGGCATGGCTCTGAAGGCGTATAGTCTTCGTTGTAGCTTGAACCCTAGGTAGGGGGAGAGTCGACGGTTGATTGGAACGTGCCAATAGGCGTCTGACAAGTCTATGGAGACGGAATATGCCCTCTTGGGCAGTAAGGTCCTTATGTGTTAGCATCTTCAACTTGAAATTCACTATGAACTTGTTGAGTGGCGACAAGTCCAGAATGACTCTGAGCTTTTCCGAGTCTTTCTTGGGAACACAAAACAGCCTCCCTTGGAATTTGATGGACTTCACCCTTCGGATCACTTTTTTCTCCAACAGTTCTTGAACATACTCCTCCAGAACGGGGGTGGAGTGTTGGAAAAACCGAGGGCATGGGGGTGGAGTGCTGTACCAGCTCCAGCCCAGTCCGTTCTTGAGTAGGCTGTGGGCCCAGGGATCGAAGGTCCAACGATCCCAAAAATTCTGAAGTCTCCCTCCTACCGGCATCATCTCACTTGGACTGCCGTCCTGAGGTCTTGCCTCCCTGACCGCGACCACCCCTGAATCCCCTTCCCCTTGAGAGGCGCCTAGACGAGCCTCTGGCTGCTCTTCTAGGCTTTGCTCGAAAGGAAGTAGACTGCCCTTCGAACGTTGGGGTGAATGCCGTGGACTGTGTCGACATGGCTTGGGGTACCCACTGGAATGTGGTCGGGGTTTGTGCCACCATCTGGGGCACTGAAGGCAATGGCAATTGCAGTTGATGTTGCTGTTTAAGAGGCTTGGCTGTCCGAGACGGTAGCCTAGTCCTCATAGTCTTCCTCTTTGGTTGAGGACCCTCATCCGGGGAAGACTTTCTTTTGATAGCCAGGCCCCACTTCTGGAGAAGGTTTCTATTCTCCGTGGCGGCCTTATCAACAACTTCTTTGACCAATTCGGTAGGGAAAAGGTCTTTGCCCCAAATGTTGGAGGAGATTAGTTTCCTTGGCTCGTGCCTCACCGTAGCCGAGGTGAACACGAACTCCCTACAAGCTCTCCTCGCCCTGACGAAGCTATAAAGATCCTTCGTCACTGTGGCCAGATGAGTCTTGGCCACTACCATGAACATTTCATGGACCTTGGGGTCACTTGCCATCGTCTCAAGAGTAGTCTGAAGAGACATTGAGGCAGCCAGTCTTTCTTTTGTCTCGAGCTCTCTCCGCAAAAGAAAGTCAGACAGCTTAGGGAGGTCCTCGCCGAACTGACGTCCGGCAATATCAGCCTCAAACTTCCCAACTGAGAAGGTAAGATGGACGTCCTTCCAGTCTTTGTGGTCCATAGGCAGGGCCAGCGACAAGGGTTTACACTCCTCCAGGGAGGGGCAAGGCTTGTCGGCCTCGACTGCTTTTAGTACAGCAGCAAACCCTTTCTGTAAAAAGGGGAAGGCTCTAGCAGGAGAGGACACAAAGGAAGGGAGCTTCTTACTCAATGCAGCTACCTTTGAGTTTGTGAAGCCCCTCTCTTTCATCAAGGATGAAAGCAAAGCTTGAGCCTTAGCATGGTCCATTACTATGACCTCCTTCGGCTCTGTCTCCTCTTTTGAAGCTGGTTCCTTCCTCAACCGGACATAACAGTCCGGATATGACCCCTTGCTGGGCCAGAATTCCATCTCCTCTAGGGGAACTGAACCCAACTTATCCGAGATGACGATCTTTCCAGTCGTCATCGGCATGTGCTCAGCATACCTCCACGAGTTAGCATCCGAGCACAAGGGAAGGTCTTTCACATTGAGCCTTTTCTGGGGCCCATGTGATGCTGCAAGCCTCTGCATCTTCAGTTCCATTGCAGCCGCCTTCTCCTGATTCTCCTTCTGCATTTGTTGGATCATTCCAACAATGGAGGAGAGGGCCTGTCCCAGCTCTACTGGGAGAGCGGACGATGTTGAGGGAATAAGCTCCGGGATCTGAACCGGAGTAGCCGACACCTCGTCGACCTCTTCCTCTACAATGTCTGGGGCTTCAACTTCATCCTGGGCTCCTGCCAGGAGGTCTTCCTCCTGACGCTCGGACACGTCTGACATCCTGTCGTCCAACTGGATGTCTTGCAAAGCGACCGCGACTTCAGCATCCACCTGGATCTGAACTAGGGGGATCTCCTCTTGAGGCTGGGGAATCACTGCATCAGCTAATGCCCTAGGGAAAAGATACGCCCTCATCTTCTCACTTGGAAGATAAGGTCCAGAGGTGTTCTTCTGGAAGCCCCTTACCCAGGTACGAAGCTTCTCCCTTGCTATATCCCTTGATTCCGCCGACCTAGGGGAATCAAAGGCCTCAGTAATCAGGTTAGTGCACACGGTACATACCTGAGGGTCCCAATACTGGAGATCACCCTTGGAGACAGCGCATGCTGCGTGCTTCCTACAAAACTCATGTCCGCAGAGGTTCTTACTGCGGACGTTGCAGAAAACACTTCCGCACTTCGGAGGGTCCTCCTGTAAAGAGAAGAAATTTCCATGAGTATTAAGTGAACTACGTATCACTGGATATGCACAGTTTAGCATAACAAATCAGAAAGGAAAGACACACACTTGTGTTTCCTTCACAACCAATTGTTGCAGCCTTCCAGATAATAAAATCGTATGGTTAATCTCTTTTAGAATAACCAATGAAAAGTTTCCAGAGGAAACAGGTGTAGCTCACACCTAAGCAATGATTTTAAAATCCCGGATAATAGACAAGAAAGAACTCACTTTCTTATCTGTAAGGCAACACCAAAGGGCTGTGCAAGACAACACAAAAGTGTTAGAACACACAGTGCTGTACCAAAACTTATACTATAGTTTTCTTCCTACAGTATATGTTATACTGAAGAATACTGGTACAGTATAGAAGGTAATGTGCCGGCCGGCACACACCATAACTAGCTTTAAAGTATACTTCTTAACAGCTATAAGGCGGCAGAACGCTGGTTCAAATGCATGTGCCGGCCGGCAGTAACTACCGGCCGGCAACAGCCAATGTCGGCTACAAAAGGTAGCACCCAGCTGCCGGCCACTGCTCCAGCGACCGGCAGACAAGGGCTGACATTAGCCTGCCGACAAAGGTAAACAACCGATGCCAGCCAGCAGCAAAAGAACCAGAGGAGTACGACTGCCCGGCTGCCGGCCTATGAGGTACAGCACTAGAAGAAAACAGAATGGATGCCGGGATAAGAGCGTAAACTACCTCCAAGCCCGGCAATCCGAAAGAGTGCATATAAGGAAGGGGAGAATCTAATTCAGGCTTCCTGTCCAATGCCGTCTGGCTCTACAGGCAGGCATGGATGAGGGACCAAGGGAGGTCCGGGCAGCACTCAAAGCAGAAGACCCTCATCTTAGCCTAAGGGAGATCCAAGGAGGGAGGCCAGCAATACTTGCCAGCTCCCAAAGAACCAAAGCAAGGAAGGTGTTGCTACTCCCAGGGAAAGGATCTTATCCTCCCACCGAGAACAGCAACAAGGACTAGTCTGCTAGATCACAAAAGAAGGAATCATCTCGTACAGAAACTTTCGGTAGTGACCTAAGGAGGCTAAGCCTCCTATGTCTGTGTCAGGCCAGCGAGGGAGACTCTACCCCAAGCCAGGCAAACACAGACTCAGACTAAAAACTTTGTTGTTCTGTCCCTCTCTGAAACCAGACTTACTGGAACAGGGAGGTACAGTAACACCCCAGTATAGTTTTATCGAAAGTTAATTCAGATAAACCACTTAGGGATAAGCCCAAGGCTTAAACAGAGGGAAAAGTATTGCATAGCTTCTCCGAAGAAAAGAAAGCAACCGGGGAGTATGAGAAAGTATACTAAGGCTCCATAAGCAACTTAGCCTAGGCACCAAGAGAATCGATTACCAAAATCACCGAAACTCACTCGTATACTATCTTGGAAATATTCAACAAAATCTTAAATGTATGAAAAACAGCCCAAAGCATCAATAAAATTTTAAAACACTCGGAAAACCAAAATCATGCAGGAAGTACTAGGACCAAACGACTAGGCTACATGGCCTAGCGTAGGCCAGAGTTGGCGAATATTTTGCCAAAATAATACTAAAGCACGAAAGGAAATCCTATGTAACGCTAAATAGCTAAAATTTATTAAAGCAAAACAACCGGGAATGTCGCTCTGGCTAACTAAAACTCATACCTAGCAAGCGACAGCGTCCATGACGCTTCCGGTAGGCAACGGCTCTTGTAACAAAGATTAATACTATTAATCACTTTAAAATTTACCAAGAGCCTACATTTATACATAAAAGAAATGGTACTCAACTTATCAGAGGCCGACGAAGTTGGAGAAGCCATGAAAAGCTGAATAATTACAAGATTTGCGAGAAACACAGGAAAAAACACCGAGTTGTTAAGCTGTTGCCGGCCGGCAGTTACTGCCGGCCGGCACATGCATTTGAACCAGCGTTCTGCCGCCTTATAGCTGTGAAGTAGTATACTTTAAAGCTAGTTATGGTGTGTGCCGGCCGGCACATTACCTTCTATACTGTACCAGTATTCTTCAGTATAACATATTCTGTAGGAAGAAAACTATAGTATAAGTTTTGGTACAGCACTGTGTGTTCTAACACTTTTGTGTTGTCTTGCACAGCCCTTTGGTGTTGCCTTACAGATAAGAAAGTGAGTTCTTTCTTGTCTATTATCCGGTATTTTAAAATCATATCTTAGGTGTGAGCTCCAACTGTTTCCTCTGGAAATTTTTCATTGGTTACTCTAGGACAGATTAACCATACGATTTTATTATCTGGAAGGCTGCAACAATTGGTTGTGCGGGAAAACACAAGTGTGTGTCTTTCCTTTCTGATTTGTTATGCTAACTGTGCATATCCAGTGATACGTAGTTCACTTGATACTCATGGAAATTTCTTCTCTTTGCAGGAGGTACGTCCGAAGTGCGGAAGTGCTTTCTGCAAAGTCCGCAGTAAGAACTTCTGCGGACATGAGTTATGTAGGAGGCACGCAGCATGCGCTGTCTCCAAGGGTGATCTCCGGTATTGGGACCCCCAGGTATGTACCGTGTACTCTAACCTGATTACTGAGGCTTTTAATTCCCCAAGGACTGCGGAATCAAGGGATATAGCTAGGGAGAAGCTTCGCACCTGGGTAAGGGGCTTCCAGAAGAACACCTCTGGACCTTATCTTCCAAGTGAGAAGATGAGGGCTTACCTTTTCCCTTTGGCATCAGTTGATGCAGTGATTCCCCAGCCTCAAGAGGAGATCCCCCTAGTTCAGATCCAGGTGGATGCTGAAGTGGCGGTCGCCTTGCAAGACATCCAGTTGGACGACAGGATGTCAGACGTGTCCGAGCGTCAGGAGGAAGACCTCCTGGCAGGAGGCCAGGATGAAGATTAAGCCCCAGACATTGTAGAGGAAGAAGCCGACGAGGTGTCGGGTGCTCCGGTTTTGATCCCTGAACCTATTCCCTCAACATCGTCCGCTCTCCCAGTAGAGCTGGGACAGGCCCTCTCCTCCATTGTTGGAATGATCCAACAAATGCAGAAGGAGAATATGGAGAAGGCGGCTGCAATGGAACTGCAGATGCAGAAGCTGGCAGCATCACGTGGGCCCCAGAAAAGGCTCAATGTGAAAGACCTTCCCTTGTGCTCGGATGCTAACCCGTGGAGATATGCTGAGCACATGCCGATGACGACTGGAAAGATCGTCATGTCGGATAAAATGGGTTCAGTTCCCCTTGAGGAGGTGGGATTCTGGCCCAGCAAAGGGTCATATCCGGACTGTTATGTCCGGTTGAGGAAGGAACCAGCTTCAAAGGAGGAGATAGAGCCGAAGGAGGTCATAGTGATGGACCATGCTAAGGCTCAAGCTTTGCTTTCATCTTCGATGAAAGAGAGGGGCTTCACAAACTCAAAGGTAGCTGCATTGAGTAAGAAGCTCCCTTCCTTTGTGTCCTCTCCTGCTAGAGCCTTCCCCTTTTTGCAGAATGGGTTTGCGGCTGTATTAAAAGCAGTCGAGGCTGGCAAGCCTTGCCCCTCCCTGGAGGAGTGTAAACCCTTGTCGCTGGCCCTACCCATGGACCACAAGGACTGGAAGGACGTCCATCTTACCTTTTCAGTCGGGAAGTTGGAGGCTGATATTGCCGGACGTCAGTTCGGTGAGAACCTCCCTAAGTTGTCTGACTTTCTTTTGCGGAGAGAGCTCGAGACAAAAGAAAGACTGGCTGCCTCAATGTCTCTTCAGACCACTCTTGAGACGATGGCAAGTGACCCCAAGGTCCATGAAATGTTCATGGTAGTGGCCAAGACTCATCTGGCCACAGTGACGAGGGATCTTTACAGCTTCGTCAGCGCGAGGAGAGCTTGTAGGGAGTTCGTGTTCACCTCGGCTACGGTGAGGCACGAGCCAAGGAAACTAATCTCCTCCAACATTTGGGGCAAAGACCTATTCCCTAGCGAATTGGTCAAAGAAGTTGTGGATAAGGCCGCCACGGAGAATAGAAATGTTCTCCAGAAGTGGGGCCTGTCTATCAAGAGAAAGTCTTCCCCGGATGAGGGTCCCCAACCGAAGAGGAAGACTAAAAGAACTAGGCTACCGTCTCGGCCAGCCAAGCCAGTTGAACAGCAACAGCAACAGCAATTGCCGATGCCTTCAGTGCCCCAGATGGTGGCACAAACCCCGACCACTTTCCAGTGGGTACCCCAGGCCGTGTCGACGCAGTCCCTGGCATTCAACCCAACGTTAGAAGGGCAGTCAACTTCCTTTCGAGCAAAGCCTAGAGGAACAGCCAGAGGCTCGTCTAGGCGCCCCTCAAGGGGAAGGGGATTCAGGGGTGGTCGCGGTCAGGGAGGCAAGACCTCTGGACAACAGTCCAAGTGAGGTGATACCGGTAGGAGGGAGACTTCAGAATTTTCGGGATCGGTGGACCTTCGATCCCTGGGCCCACAGCCTACTCAAGAATGGACTGGGCTGGAGCTGGTAGAGCACTCCACCCCCGTGCCCTCGGTTTTTCCAACACTCCACCCCCGTTCTGGAGGAGTACATCCAAGATTTGTTGGAGGAATAAAGTGATCCGAAGGGTAAAGTCCATCAAATTCCAAGGGAGGCTGTTTTGTGTTCCCAAGGACTCGGGAAAAACTCAGAGTCATTCTGTACCTGTCGCCACTCAACAAGTTCATAGTGAACTGCAAGTTCAAGATGCTAACACTGCAACACATAAGGACCTTACTGCCCAAGAGGGCATATACCGTCTCCATAGACTTGTCAGACGCCTATTGACACGTTCCAATCAACCGTCGACTCTCCCCCTACCTAGGGTTCAAGCTACAACGAAGACTATACGCCTTCAGAGCCATGCCATTCGGGCTAAATATAGCTCCAAGGATCTTCACGAAGCTTGCGAGCGTAGCTCTCAAGCAATTACGCCTAAAGGGAATTCAGGTAGTAGCCTACCTGGACGACTGGCTGGTGTGGGCAGCATCCAAAACAGAATGCTTGCAAGCTTCCATTCATGTGATCCAGTTCCTAGAGTTTCTAGGCTTCAAGATCAACAGAAAAATGTCTCAACTTTCTCCATCTCAAAAGTTCCAGTGGCTGGGAATCCACTGGGACCTAATGTCACACCGTTTCTCCATCCCGGCGAAGAAAGGAAGGAGATAGCGGGTTCTGTCAAGAGACTTCTAGATTCCGAAAGGATATCAAGACGCGAGCAGGAGAGAGTACTGGGTTTTTTCCAGTTTGCTTCGGTGACAGACCCAGTGCTAAGAGCACAGCTAAAGGATGCAACCGGAGTTTGCAGAAGTTATGCATCAACGCACGAAGAGATCTGAGAAGACCAGTTCCGTTTCGTCTACGTACTCTTCTCAGGCCTTGGTCCCAAGCCAGACATCTAAAGAAGTCGGTTCTTCTTCAGCCACCTCCCCCGTCGGTGACGATTCACTCAGACGCCTCGAAGGAGGGATGGGGAGGTCACTCTCATCGGAAAAAAGTCCAGAGGACTTGGTCCAAGCTATTCAAGACCTTTCTCATAAACTTTCTAGTAGCTATTGCAGTGCTCCTTACCTTAAAGAAAGTCTCCCCGCGTCACTCGATCCACATATAGTTGGTGCTGGACAGCGAGGTAGTTGTGAGATGCTTGAATCGACATGGATCATGGTCACCACCTCTCAACAAGGTGATGTTGGCCATCTTCCGATTGGCGGAAAAGAAGAAGTGGTACCTGTCGGCAGTTCACCTTCAAGGAGTCCGCAATGTGACAGCGGACGCTCTATCCAGGTTCACACCGATAGAGTCGGAATGGTCTCTAGACGCAGGATCATTCTCCTTCATCTTGAGTCAAGTCCCAGAACTGCAGATAGACCTCTTTGCGACGAAAGACAACAAGAAGTTGCTCCTGTACGTGTCCCCGTACGAGGACCCCTTAGTGGAAGCAGTGGACGCGATGTCCCTCGACTGGAACAGATGGTCCAGGATTTATCTGTTCCCTCCTCACAACCTTCTGTTGAGGGTCCTCAACAAACTGAGATCCTTCAAGGGGTTAGCGGCAATAGTGGCCCACAAGTGGCCGAACAGCGTGTGATTCCCCCTGGCATTGGAACTACGGCTGAAGTTTCTACCGCTACCAGATCCAGTTCTGACCTAGCGAGTCCAGAAGTCTACTGTCTGCGCTTCATTACAGAAAACCCGGACCCTGCAGCTCATGATTTTCTCTCCCTAGCGGTGAGAAAGCGTTTCGGGATTTCGAAAGCCAGCATAGACTTCCTAGAGGAATGTATGTGCAAATCTACTAGAAGGCAATAAAGTTTCGAAAGCCTGCGCTAGGCTCAGACCTTCAGCACCTCGAAAGCCCATTTCATGGTCTTCAGACAAAGTTCTTCATTTCGCTTCTCTGTTGAGCAATGAGGAGGGTGCGTTAAAGGAATTGACCCAAAAAGTTATTTTCCTATTTGCACTCGCATCCGGGGCCAGGGTTATTGAGATTTTAGCCCTCTCGAGAGAGGAAGGTCGTGTTCAGTTCCTGGATGGGGGAGAACTGAACCTGTTTTCGGAGCCTACTTTTCTCGCCAAGAATGAATTACCCACCATCAGGTTGGGTCCCTGGAGAATCTGCCCTCTGAAAGAAGATGCATCTCTATGTCCAGTAGAATGCCTAAAGGTCTATCTTCATAGTACTTCAGACTTCAAGGGTGGTCAACTATTCAGGGGAGAAGCATCCGGCTCAAATTTATCACTGAATCAACTCAGGGCAAAAAATTACATATTTTATTCCCAGAGCGGATTCTGACAGTACACCCGCAGGTCACGATCCGAGGAAAGTTGCTTCATCCTTAAATTTCCTTAATTGTATGGATTTTGAACATCTTCGTTCATACTCTGGCTGGAAGTCTTCCAGAGTGTTCTTTCGCCACTATGCGAAGCAAGTGGAGCAACTAAAGAGTTCTGTGGTAGCAGTGGGTTGCGTCGTTAACCCTGCTGTTTAACTCTGCGAGGAACAGTGGTTTTAATTGGGACGATTAATTCCAGGGTGAGTGTGTAGTTACATACTGTGCTACAAACTAAGTGAGGGCA
>NC_090728.1:11115901-11135901 GCF_036898095.1 Palaemon carinicauda
ATTCTCCACACAGCTGTGAGTGAACTAGCAGAATAGATCTCCACACAGAGTTGTATGTGAACATGCAAAATAGTTCTCGACACAGAGCTGTATGTGAACTAACAGATTAGTTCACCAAACACAGCAGTATGTGAACTAGCAAAACAGTTATCGACAAAAAGCTCTATGTGATATAGCAGAATAGTTTTCCACGCGCAGATGTATGAGAACTTGCAGAATAGTTCTCGATAAATAGCTGCACATGAACTAGAAAAATAGTTCTCCACACATAGTTGTATGTGAGCTTCCAGAATTGTTATCGACGCACACTTACATGTGAACTAGCAGTATAGTTATATGCATGCAATTGTATGTGCACTTTTAAAATAGTTGTCATCATACAGGTATATGATAACTAACGGAGTAGTTCACCACACACAACAGTATGTGAACTAGCAAAAATTCTGCTAGTTCACTTACAGCTGTCTGTAGAGAACTATTATGCTGCAGAATAGTTCTCTACAGACAACTGTATGTGAACTAGCAAAATAGTTCTCCATACACAGTTGTATGGTAATTGGAAAAAATAGTTTTTGACACACAGCTGTATGTGGACTACTGTAAAAGTTCTCCTCACGCTGTTGTATGTGAACTTGAAGGATTTTTTCCAACAAAAAGATGTATGACAACTAGCAAAATAGGTCTCACCAAACAGCTGTAGGTAATTCACAACAAATATCAGTATATATGTAATAATTATTATTACATGTTTAAAACACATGACGTAATATGTCATTTTGGATGAAAATGCTAGCCGTGGGACTTGCTGTAGTCATTCAAATCATAAACAGGATGCACAATGCAGCCTCAACAATGTAACAATTTTCTTAAACGTCAACACCAATGCATCAGCGTGTGAAAGTTTGTGACGTCACCGGATGTAGGTGTCTTCCGAGATTGTGACAAAACTGCTATATCAACTAAGCATACGATATCTGTGATATCGATAATTTAGTCAGTTCATATCTATACTTCACCAGAATTGGTCATCTGACCAAACCAGCTCCCTCCAGTGATGGAGATGTTTAACTCTGTTGTTTTTAACAAATAAATACTTTTAAAGCTAATAAGATGTACTTCGTTATCCAGCTTTACAAATCTTAAACAACACATACTCAATGTGTGCTTATAAAAGTAGCACACTTATAAATGGTGGCAGCGGTTAAACTCTAAGAATTAGAGAAAGATCTTCAAGACTTCAAAATAAGCTGTAAAACCAGAGAAAGACCTTCAAGACTTCAAAATAAAAGCTGTAAAACCAGAGAAAGATCTTCAAGACTTCAAAATAAAAGCTGTAAAACCAGAGAAAGATCTTCAAGAACTCAACATTATCTACATGAATCTACAATTTTGACTAAGTAATATAGTCCATCGAAATAGTTAACAGTAATGAATGTTATGAATACAAACCGATGAACTGGATCTTCAATCAACATCCTAGGAAACCCAAGGACTGGCGTTCAACGTTTGCAAAACATACCCAGGAAGCACTACATTCAACAAGAAACTCGAACGATACATCGCTAACAAAACATCAAGAGAGAGAGAGAGGATGTGTCGACATCACACAGTCCCATATATAAGCTAAGTACAAATTTTTTAATTCATTCTAGTTTAGGCAGTGAAGTGTAGTTATCACGAGTCGTTAGTCGATTATTACTGGGGTGAGTGAATTGCTAATCTTTTGTTTCCGTTCATTAAAGGAAACTGTGTTCAACTCCGAATTCTCATCTAGAATTTTTCTCTCTTTGTGCTAATTCCTTTTTCTTTCAGAAATTCTCGGGAAATGTTTTGGGATTAGTAACATTGCTTTGGGAATTTTGTTATACATATGCGTTTACGCAGTGGACGTCTGTACTCATATAGATATTTTGATAGAATTGCAAGGGATCGAAGAGATAGGAAAAGAAATACAGCAGTCATGACTCCCCCTGTGAGCCCTACCCCTGGACCTAGTGGCGTAGGCCAGACTAATCCTCCTCCAATTGTGACGCTTGTAAATGCCAGGTCAGCAATCCTTCCTTTTCAGGGTCGGGTCAACGGGTTCTTGCCACAAAATGTGGAGTCATGGATTTCATCCGTCGATGCCCATTTAACCCTGGATAGGTACGCTCCTCGGACACCCCTTTAAGGGTATACTCGGAAGCGCGCGACCCCGACGCCGAAAAAAATTCTTGAAAAATCAGTTTTTGCAGTAACCTCTTTTTTTCTTTTGCCAAAAAAACTTCAATGAATGCTTAAAACAACTGTAAAGATAAATACTACTCATCTGCAGAAAAACTATTTATTATAAATATTTTAATAAATTAAGTAGAAAAAAAGACCTTACATAAAAATTCATAAAAAAAAGGTTTATACATATATACACAAATCCTTTTAGGAATTGATTCTTGAATGTTTAGGACACATCATGATGTATTTTGGATGAAGTCAGATCCATGGAGGTGAAGATCTGAAATGAGAAAAAAAGGGTAACTTTTTTTGGGCAAAAAAATTTGTCCAAATTTCATGATTTTTTTTGGGTACCCAAATGAAATAGGAAGTGGCTAATTTTTTTAGGGAATAAACATATGTTATCCTAAAATAGAAATATGTAAAAAAATCTTCATTATTTTGTAAATTACATTTATATCAGGGGCCATATCTAAAGGTAATTTTTTGAGTACTTAGAAATTTCGTAAAAAAATACATATATTTAATATATAATATGATATTTATGCAGGTAAAAATATACCAAAATATCACAAATTCTATAGGGAACAATAATATATATAGATAGGGCAACTTACGCTTCGGATATGTCCACAAAATGGCCGCCAACCACACTGACTCAGACTCCCTAATCTGCCACTTGAAATGTAGGAAGGGTATGTCAATTTCAAGGTGGTATTTACCACTCTAATTAATCTTGGATATGCATAAAAATTGTATGGTGGGTTGCTGGATAATTGTCGATTATTTTACGACTATAAAATGAAAATTCTGACCCAAAAAAAATTTTTTGAAGGGAAATAAAATAGAAAAAAAAAATGTAAAACAATATAATATTTTAGCTAAAAAAATTTGATGATATTCAATCAAAAAAGAAGTAAACAAAATTTTCCGACAAATAAACATCTAGATGAATCATTACTCTGTGATAGTTCCTTAGTACGTAGTAATTTTGAAAGAAATGGGAAAAAACGAAGAAGTGGCAATCGCAGGAAAATCGAACACATACCTATATATACGCCATATCTGGCTAAAAATAAAGATAGGCATGGGTAGCCAGATCATCTAGAAACACTTTCCAACACTATAAAAATACAAGTTTTGCGACACTACTTGCCAATTCCTTACGGTAACATGACTAAGCAAAAAAATGCAAAACAAATAAAAAGGGGCACTCGCCGAAAAATGGCCAACATTCTAATATACGGCATTTCAGAAAAAAAAATTTCAGCCACGTACTAGGCAAACCATCAAGGCACATTTTCCGACAAATAAACATCTAAATGAATCATTACTATGTGATAGTTCCTTAGTACGTAGTAATTTTGAAAGAAATAGGAAAAAACGAAAAAATGGCAATCACCGGAAAATCGAACACATACCTATATATACGCCATATCTGGCTAAAAAAAGATAGGCATGGGTAGCCAGATCATCTAGAAACACTTTCCAACACTATAAAAATATAAGTTTTGCGACACTACTTGCCAATTCCTTACGGTAACATGACTAAGCAAAAAAATGCAAAACAAATAGAAAGGGGCACTCGCGGAAAAATGGCTAACATTCTAATATACGGCATTTCAGAAAAAAAAAAATTCAGCCACGTGCTAGGCAAACCATCAAGGCACATTTTCCGAAAAATAAACATCTAAATGAATCATTACTCTGTGATAGTTCCTTAGTACGTAGTAATTTTGAAAGAAATGGGAAAAAACGAAAAAATGGCAATCACAGGAAAATCGAACACATACCTATATATACGCCATATCTGGCTAAAAAAAAGATAGGCATGGGTAGCCAGATCATCTAGAAACACTTTCCAACACTATAAAAATATAAGTTTTGCGACTACTTGCCAATTCCTTACGGTAACATGACTAAGCAAAAAAATGCAAAACAAATAAAAAGGGGCACTCGCGGAAAAATGGCCATTCTAATATACGGCATTTCAGAAAAAAAAAATTCAGCCACGTGCTAGGCAAACCATCAAGGCACATTTTCCGAAAAATAAACATCTAAATGAATCATTACTTTGTGATAGTTCCTTAGTACGTAGTAATTTTGAAAGAAATGGGAAAAAACGAAAAAATGGCAATCACAGGAAAATCGAACACATACCTATATATACGCCATATCTGGCTAAAAAAAAAGATAGGCATGGGTAGCCAGATCATCTAGAAACACTTTCCAACACTATAAAAATATAAGTTTTGCGACACTTCTTGCCAATTCCTTACGGTAACATAACTAAGTAAAAAAATGCAAAACAAATAAAAAGGGGCACTCGCGGAAAAATGGCCAGCATTTTATTATACGCATTTCAGAAAAAAAAAATTTCAGCCACGTGCTAGGCAAACCATCAAGGCACATTTTCCGACAAATAAACATCTAAATGAATCATTACTCTGTGATAGTTCCTTAGTATGTAGTAATTTTGAAAGAAATGGGAAAAAACGAAAAAATGGAAATCACAGGAAAATCGAACACATACCTATATATACGCTATATCTGGCTAAAGAAAAGATAGGCATGGGTAGCCAGATCATCTAGGAACTCTTTCCAACACTATGAAAATATAAGTTTTGCGATACTACTTGCCAATTCCTTACGGTAACATGACTAAGCAAAAAAATGCAAAACAAATAAAAAGGGGCACTCGCGGAAAAATGCCCAACATTCTAATATACGGCATCTCAGATAAAAAAAAGACATGCACGTGTTAGCCCAACCATCAAGGCACACTTTCTAACACATAAACATGAAAAAAAAATCAGTAATATACGGTAATTCCTTACTACGTAGTAAATTTTTACAAATATTGAAAAAAACAGAAATTGGCAACCGCAGTTAAATACCCCATATACCAATAACTACGTCGTATCTGACAAAAACAAAGTCACGCATGGGTAGCCAGATCATCTAGACACACTTTCCAACACTATAAAAATATAAGTTTTGCGACACTACTTGCCAATTCCTTACGGTAACACGACTAAGCAAAAAAATGCAAAACAAATAAAAAGGGGCACTCGCGGAAAAATGCCCAACAATCTAATATACGGCATCTCAGATAAAAAAAAAAGACATGCACGTGTTAGCCCAACCATCAAGGCACACTTTCTAACACATAAACATGAAAAAAAAATCAATAATATACGGCAATTCCTTACTACATAATAAATTTTTACAAATATTGAAAAAAACAGAAATTGGCAACCGCAGTTAAATACCCCATATACCAATAACTACGTCGTATCTGACAAAAACAAAGTCACGCATGGATAGCCAGATCATCTAGACACACTTTTCAACACTAAAAAAGCAAAAGTTTTACGACACTATTTGGCAATATCTTACGGAAAAATGACTTGGCAAAAAAATGAAAAAAAATGAAAAAGGGGCACTCGCGGTAAAATGGTCCTCGTGGTGATGAACGACATTTTAACTAAAAAAAAAATCATGCACATGGTAGCAAAACAATCCACCAAGACTTTCCACAACTGATAACCTATACAAGTTGCACCATTCTACGACAATTTCATAATACGTAATAACTTTGATAATTATGCAAATTACCTTAGAAGGGTAAACTCGGTCGCGCTCGACCCCGACGCGTCTCAGAAATCGGGGAAGGAGTACAGCTACAGCAATGCAC
This sequence comes from Palaemon carinicauda, assembly GCF_036898095.1. Lineage (NCBI taxonomy): Eukaryota > Metazoa > Arthropoda > Malacostraca > Decapoda > Palaemonidae > Palaemon > Palaemon carinicauda. The sequence goes on from NC_090728.1 coordinate 11,121,810, forward strand.
ATCTGGACACTACTAGAGCGTGTGGGCGAGACACCTACTGCAGGTCGATCACCCACAAATTCAGTCACGGGGGTGAGTCATGTGAGAAAAACTTCTTTTTTTTTGACGCTCGGGGTCGCGGACGACCCACCGTACCGTTCCAGGGTTAAATGCCAAACAAATCGTAGACCCTTTTGTACAATTACAAGAAGCTAAAAGTTTTATAGATTTTTCTAAGGGGGATGTGAGTGCGTATTTAAGAGGTGTTTCATTTCAAGAAGCAGTTACCTGGGATGATTTCAAAGTTAGGTTACGCGCGGTCTATGGGGGTGAGGAAGCCTTGGATGTAGTATTAACGTTACGAAATACACTTAATGTTATTGAGAGAGCAGCTCTCATAGCTGATAGGCTTAATGAATATCAGGACATTTTAGGTAATTCCACTTGGGTTACTAGTGATAACATCTCCGTGAAAGATTTTTTACGATTAATGTATTTAACTTGCATGACACTTATGTTGCCTGAAGCTTTAGTGCGGTGTTTTGATAAGAAGTTAACGTCTGCAAGTACGGAATTGGATGTATATAAACAGATAAAGAAACACATGTCCAAGTGTCCAGATCTCGATCCCGTGTTTACTCAAGTTTTTGCAAAGAATGAAACAAAGCCACAAACAGTGAACTTAGTTAGTAGTCAAGTAGCGGGAATGACGTGTTATAATTGCAAACGTCAAGGTCACTTAAGCGCGGACTGCAGAACGAAATTCTGCTCGATTCATAACAGTGCAACTCATTCATATAGCCAATGTTACTCGCGTAAGACACAACAGAATCCCAGAAATACACAGTCAATTCCACAGTCAGTTCCATATGGAAATAAAAAGAAAAATCCTCATTTTAACAATAAGAAGAAACAACCAAATGTCAATGCAGTTCAGAGTCCAAAAGAAAACAAACACTTCTTCGAATATCGCTGAGCCTGGGTCGTCAAACCAGACCTCGCAAGGTCAGACAAATTTTCAGAATGTGCAGAGCAAAGCAAATACCACATAGTTAACTCCAGAGGGGAAGAGAGTGATGTTGGGTCAAGGTCATTCATGTCAACATCAATAGTATTGAATAATCAATTTAATGTTTTATCAGATAATTGTGAGACAATAGATTTTCCTATGAAACACACTGCCGAATTAAGTAAAACAGTGCATGCTCCCATAGATTTGCAACGAATTCATACAATAATAAGCCAAAATGAGTTACGGCCAACCTTATATGCTGTAAATTTAGAACACAAATCCTTTACGTTATTTTTTGACTCTGGTAGTCCACGTAATATCATGGATTTGAAGACACATCATTTGTTGTTTTCGAACTTTTCGATTGAAAAATCCGGAATTAGACTTTCGGGTATAGGAAATAATGAATTAAATGTCATAGGCATAACTCATGTTCAGTTCAAAGTCGGTAAACGCACATTTGCCGATACATTTGTTGTTGTAAAAAACATTAATATATATCCAGCTGTAATTATAGGATACCCATCTATGGGAAATCAAAACATTATCTTAGCCCCTGCCAAGCACGGCGTGTATATCAAAGGGAAATTCTATAAGTCTTCTAATACCTTAAAATCAGTTTTGGATAAAAAGGAGACGACAAATGTAACCTTAACGTACGTTGAAGAACCAATAACTTGTCTTACTAATAAAGAAATAATATACGCGACCCAGCAGAATTCTCGTTCACCCGTAATATCATCTTGCACGCAATCTATCGAACCAAACATACCTTCGAATTTAAAAGTGCAAATAAAGAAAACATTACCGGGATCTGAAATATTAATCCTTTCCGACACTTTGAAAACTAACGGATTGTCTGTCACACAAGCTATTTATACAGTAGGCTCACATCAACAATGTAATATTGAAGTCTGTAATCATTTAAATAACACTCTAGTAATTCACGAATATCAACATATCTTGGATGTAGAAGTTTATAAACATCGTATTCTTACCGTTGCTGAGATCAATCACTGTCAATCAGTTGCGGATGAATCCCTTTTGCGATCTATTAAAAATAAAATCAATAAAGACATTCAAGACGAAGAAATTCAGCAGAAATTTTTTGGACTTTTAACTAAATATCATGATGTTTTTTCCACTACGGATGGATCCTTAGGAAAAACAGATGTGATCGAGCATCAAATAAGGTTAAAGGACAAGCAGAAAATTATCTAAGTACCCTCGTACAGACTCCCTATGAAATTCCAGAATGAAATAAATGATGAAGTAGGTAAAATGCTAGAAGAAGGAGTCATTAAGAAATCAAACAGCCCTTGTAATTTTTCTTTAATAGTTGTACCGAAAAAAGATCGAACATGGCGTATCTGCGTCGACTTTCGTCGTCTAAATGAGGAGACGATCCCTGATCGATTCCCAGTGCCATGTACTGACGATATTTTGTCTTTGTTAGGTCAGAATAAATATTTTACCAGTTTGGACTTACTTAAAGGCTTTCACCAGATATCATTAGAAGAAGATAGTATCCCATACACAGCCTTCAGCACAGCCAGGGGACATTATGAATTTTTACGGATGCCTTTTGGTTTACGTTGTGCTCCTATAACATTTACAAGAATGATTAACATAGTGTTTGGAGACTTGTTAGGGGATATATTGCCTGCCTATATGGATGATCTTGTAATCTTTTCCAACACCTTAGAAGAACATCTACGTAAGTTAGAACTAGTACTACAGAGATAAAGACAACATAACTTAAGGTTAAAGATTAGTAAATGTGAATTTTTCAAAACAGAATTAATATATTTGGGTTTCATGGTGTCAAGCCAAGGTCTCAAAGTAGTCCATGATAAGGTGTCGGCTATACGTAATTTTCCCATACCTACTAATGTCAAGGGAATACAGCAATTTCTGGGTTGTAGTGGATATTACAGGCGTTTTATACGTAACTATTCAATAATAGCCGCTCCTTTAACTGATCTTACGAAGAAGGGCGTAGATTTCATATGGTCTGAGCAACATCAACAGGCGTTTAATACTTTGAAAGATGAACTGTGTAGTTCTCCTATCTTAAAATTTCCTGACTTCGGTAAGGAATTCTTCATTGTAACAGACGCCTCAGCATTGCTTCAGCAATATGATAAACAATTTTTCCCGATAGCTTTCTATTCTCAAAAATTGAGAACTTCCGAAAGTAAGTATGCAGTAATAGACAAGGAAGGGCTAGCTATTGTTAATTCACTAGTGCATTTTTAGTTCATAATTTACGGTTATCCCGTTAAGGTTCTTACTGACCATAAACCACTAACAGAGTTCTTTAAAGGCTTCAACCACAGCCCTAAACGAACTCGGTGGCATTTGATCATTCAAGATTTTGGCGCAAGAATCGGGTATTTACCTGGGAAAGCAAATATCATTGCGGATGCATTATCACGCAACCCCGTGTCATCTTGTACGGAGCCTTTAGCTGAATTAATAGATATATCAACATCCATGCCTATTGTTAAAACGATATCTGAACAAGAAGATTTAGGCTGGAGCGCTGAATTGTTACAGACTGAGCAAAGAAAAGATCAGAAAATAGAAACAATTATACATGCTTTGAAAGGCAATCATAAGGAAAAGGAATATATAAAGTATAAGCAGCAGAATTATATAATCAAAGATAATATTCTGTGTAGGACTGTGACAAGGAAAACCCGCAATACACCACATGTAACTAACAACCAGGTAGTAGTACCAATCTCACTTATTTCCACTGTCCTAAATTGGTTGCATTCAAATCCAATACATGGACACCCATGGTTCTCATTAATGTCACAGCAAGCCAAATCATTGTTTTACTGGCATACGATGCTTACAGATATAAAAAGACACATAGCTAATTGTCGCACATGTCAGGAAAACAAAGGGCATACGAAAACCCCTGTCAGCCTAGGAGCTTATCCTGTGCCCAATCAACCCTTTGAAAGAATACATTTAGATTTGTTAACAGGATTTTACGAGTCAGACAGAGGAAATAAGCACCTCTTAGTAATTATAGATGCTTTAACTCGATATACAGAGCTAATAGCGCTTAAAACTAAAACTGCGCTTGAATGCGCTAGGAAGTTTTACGAGTGTTACATTTGTAAACATGGAATTCCACACATGATAATCTCAGACTCGGGTGGTGAATTTAATAATCACTTTCTTACCTCATTGTGTGAATTCCTCGGCATAAAGAAAATAAATACCATGATATATCACCCAGAGTCGAATGGGCTAGGGGAAAGAGCAAATAGGAAGATATTAAATATATTAGGAGTAACACTAGGGGGATCAGACTCCAACTGGGATATTGCAATACCGGCGGCACTGAGTACTCTGAATCATTCATATCATATATCAATTAAAATGTCACCGCATGAAGCATTGTATGGTACCCCAGTTAGAACGCCTTTCCATGTATTAACGCCTACAACTAATCTATCAAATCCTTTAAAAGAATGTATAAATGCAAGTATAAGTCGATATGATATCCTTCGAAAGAATTTAGAAGAATCACAAATCATAATGAAAAGGAATCATGATAAAACAGCGAAACCAACTAAAACATATACCGTGGGTGATAACGTATATATTCAAATCAATGTACGAAAAGGGCTCAATTATAAACTAACACCTAAGTTTGAAGGCTCATTTAACATTTTGGAAACATTAACGGCCAATAGGTTTAGAGTTCAAAACGTATCCCAACCCACGGATGAGAGAATAGTACCATTGGCTCACATAAGAAATTAAAAAGAAAAGAGAGGGAAAGAAGTGAGGGAAATTTTTTTTTTTATTTTATGTGATTAAAAGTTTCTTCTTAATACAGGAGTAATTACATATATTTTTCTCGTTACAGGTTTCCAAGATGAATTTTTTGTTGTTGGGAGTGATATTGTTCGCTCAGACATTTTTCTCCTGTGAGATGAGCTCTAAAACTAAAAGTATAAATTTTAAATATGGCACTATAGTTGAAAGACAAGAAGACGTTTTTATGACATCAAGCAACGTAGTTGTAGAAGTGAATATGCAAGCAATTTTTCTTCAAGAGAATGATGTCACTAGCTTAAGAACCGCCATTTCAAGGTTTTCTGCCTCATTGGATGAGTTGCATAGAAGACATTTTCATTTGACTACAGAGAGTTTGCTTGGATCAACATTAAAAGTTGCAGAGATGCTATCTGATGACTTAAAAAATAAGACTTACGAGACAGGATCTTTGGCTTATGACCTTTTGATGTGGACTGTAGGACACGAACATAAAGAAAGACGAAATCCGTTTATTTATGCTGCATTAAACATCTTTGGGTCTGTTGCAAGTTTAGGTTTAGAAATTTCCAATCGTATTAAAATTAGTAATCAAAATAAGAAAATTGAGTTCTTGACTCATGAAGATTAATTGATTATGTCAGAACTAAGGAATCAGTTAGCTTCAATCAATAAAATTATGGATTTAGTAAATGACCATTCAAATAATATCTTTCAGATTATGGAAGTACAGGATTTGTTGGCAACCTTAACGTATTATGATTCAAAGATAGATCACATACATAACAGAATGGCACATTTCATTGAGAAATCCAAGTATTATGTAGAAGCTATCACGTTAGCAACTAAAGGTGTACTGTCGCCCCATTTGTTGCCTATAAATTACTTAAAGTTAATTCTGGAGAACGGAAGGGATAAACTAGGCTATGTTCCTTTGTTAGACGAACATAGGTTAGAATTTTATTACAGCCTAATTACAGTAAACGTTGATAATAACAAGATTAGGATTACAATTCCCTTTGATTCTTCTGATGCCTGGCAATCTTACAGGATATCACCATTTCCGACTTTCATGACGAATCACTCAAATCCAGTAATATCCAGTTTGACAGGACACGTATTGATTTCCCCAGACAAGGAAACATATACGGTCATTAAAGATTTAAATCAATTAACTCACTCTTCAGACGCAATGGATAGAAAAATATGTACAGCAGACTTATTGGAATTCCATAAAAACCTAATGGATTCATGCGAGTTACGTATAGTGCTAGACGGTGCTCTCTCCCATACAAGTGAAAATTGTCTGGATAAGCTTTATCCCTTTGACAATAATGAGTTCAATTGCAGACTGAACAATGGCTCGTGGATACGATACGAGAAGGATGGCTTCAATGTATCATGCCCTGACGGATCCACGTCCTTCGCCCACATCTTCGTTGCAGCAGATGGTTGTATCGGGACTTCCCCTAATTCCATGGTGACTAGTCTACGGACACTCATCAGAGAACGAGCCTACTTCGCGAACTTCACGTGGACCTCTACAATGCCAGCACTCCCTCTCCCGTACAACAGACAGGTTTCAAAGCGGTTGATGAAGCTTACCGAAAGGGACCACCTGTCACCGACTTATAAGGAAATCCTTCACCCCATACTACTAGCAGGTCTGGTTCTCACGGTGGTGATATTTATCGCCGTGAACATCCTTGTTTGGCGTAGGTTACGGCACAGCTGGCAGCTACAACAGAATGTTTCGCCATGTCCAGACAAAACTCCTTATTTAATTCAGTTTAAAGCCGTTTGAAGTGGCCACCTCATTCGCTAAAGGAGTAAATTGCTCTGGAAATTGTGTTTGTAAGAAAAGCTGTTAGTACGCTAGTAATATGTAATTGAAGAAATTATCTACATTGCATTGTTAGAAATACATTTAAAACAACGTTTGAAAAAATATAAATAATTTTTTCTCTCGGCATCTAATAAAATATATAAGCCGGAATGTTAAAAAGAAAAGAGAGAAAAAAAAAATATATATATATAAATTAACAGAATCTATGGGCATCTAATAAAATATATCAGCCCTATATATATATATATATATATATATATATATATATATATATATATATATATATATATATATATATATATATATATATATATATATATATATATATATATACATATATATATATATATATATATATATATATATATATATATATATATATATATATATATATATATATATATATATATATATATATATATATATATATGTACGAAACCGTGGTACGTGTACGTACCAGGAATTCGTGTTTGTGCACTAAAAGATTTAATTTTTACCAAGGTAACAAATATTTTTATTAGTTACCGTATTATGTTAATCTATGTTACTGACAAAGGTAACAATTATTCTTTAACAAGTTACCGAATCATATGTAAGTCAGTAGTTTTTTTTTTGGTATCACATAATCATTTGCTAGCAAATGCATTTTATCATGCATTTTTTTTCTTTGCTTTGGTAATATCTTTTCATATGCATTATTGTTATTATTTTTTAATGTTCCTATTTGGACATTCGTCCTCGTTTGATTATGGCTAGAGTTAAACAAAGAATAATACATATATCCAGTCACGCCTAGTAATCATGTTTTGGCTTGTTGTTAAATTTTTGTGAAAAAATTGAGATAGCTGGCCGAGCTTATGTAATAATTATTATTACATGTTTAAAACACATGACGTAATATGTCATTTTGGATGAAGATGCTAGCCGTGGGACTTGCTGTAGTCATTCAAATCATAAACAGGAGGCACAATGCAGCCTCAACAATGTAACATTTTTCTTAAACGTCAACACCAATGCATCAGCGTGTGAAAGTTTGTGACGTCACCGGATGCAGGTGTCTTCCGAGATTGTGACAAAACTGCTATATCAACTAAGCATACGATATCTGTGATATCGATAATTTAGTCAGTTCATATCTATACTTCAACAGAATTGGTCATCTGACCAAACCAGCTCCCTCCAGTGATGGAGATGTTTAACTCTGTTGTTTTTAACAAATAAATACTTTTAACCCTGGATAGGTACGGTCCTCGGACACCCCTTTAAGGGTATACTCGGACGCGAACGACCCCGACGCCAAAAAAAATTCTTTAAAAATCAGTTTTTGCAGTAACCTCCTTTTTTCTTTTGCCAAAAAAAACTTCAATGAATGTTTAAAACAACTGTATAGATAAATACTACTCATCTGCAGAAAAACTATTTATTATAAATATTTTAAAAAATTAAGTAGAAAAAAAAAAAGACCTGACATAAAAATTCATAAAAAAAAAGTTTATACATATATACACAAATCCTTTTAGGAATTGATTCTTGAATGTTTAGGACACATCTTGATGTATTTTGGATGAAGTCAGACCCATGGAGGTGAAGATCTGAAATGAGAAAAAAAGGGTAACTTTTTTTGGCCAAAAAAATTTGTCCAAATTTCATGAATTTTTTTGGGTACCCAAATGAAATAGGAAGTGGCTAATTTTTTTAGGGAATAAACATATGTTATCCTAAAATAGAAATATGTAAAAAAATCTTCATTATTTTGTAAATTACATTTATATCAGGGGCCATATCTAAAGGTAATTTTTTGAGTACTTAGAAATTCCGTAAAAAAATACATATATTTAATATATAATATGATATTTATGCAGGTAAAAATATACCAAAATATCACAAATTCTATAGGGAACAAGAATATATATAGATAGGGCAGCTTACGCTTCGGATATGTCCACAAAATGGCCGCCAACCACACTGACTCAGACTCCCTAATCTGCCACTTGAAATGTAGGAAGGGTATGTCAATTTCAAGGTGTTATTTACTAATCTAATTATTATTGGATATGCATAAAAATTGTATGGTGGGTTGCTGGATAATTGTCGATTATTTTACGAATATAAAATTAAAATTCTGACCCAAAAAAATTTTTTTGAAGGGAAATAAAATCGAAAAAAAAAATGTAAAACAATATTTTAGCTAAAAAAATTTGATGATATTCAATCAAAAAAAAAGTAAACAAAATTTTCCGACAAATAAACATCTAGAGGAATCATTACTCTGTGATAGTTCCTTAGTACGTAGTAATTTTGAAAGAATTGGGAAAAAACGAAAAAATGGCAATCACCGGAAAATTGAACACATACCTATATATACGCCATATCTGGCTAAAAAAAAGATAGGCATGGGTAGCCAGATCATCTAGAAACACTTTCCAACACTATAAAAATATAAGTTTTGCGACACTACTTGCCAATTCCTTACGGTAACATGACTAAGCAAAAAAATGCAAAACAAATAAAAACGGGCACTCGAGGAAAAATGGCTAACATTCTAATATACGGCATTTCAGAAAAAAAAAATTCAGCCACGTGCTAGTCAAACCATCAAGGCACATTTTCCGACAAATAAACATCTAAATGAATAATTACTCTGTGATAGTTCCTTAGTACGTAGTAATTTTGAAAGAAATGGGAAAAAACGAAAAAATGGCAATCACAGGAAAATCGAACACATACCTATATATACGCCATATCTGGCTAAAAAAAGAAGATAGGCATGGGTAGCCAGATCATCTAGAAACACTTTCCAACACTATAAAATTATAAGTTTTGCGACACTACTTGCCAATTCCTTACGGTAACATGACTAAGCAAAAAAATGCAAAACAAATAAAAAGGGGCACTCGTGGAAAAATGGCCATTCTAATATACGGCATTTCAGAAAAAAAAAATTTCAGCCACGTGCTAGGCAAACCATCAAGGCACATTTTCCGACAAATAAACATATAAATGAAATATTACTCTGTGATAGTTCCTTAGTACGTAGTAATTTTGAAAGAAATGGGAAAAAACGAAAAAATGGCAATCACAGGAAAATCGAACACATACTTATATATACGCCATATCTGGCTAAAAAAAAAATAGGCATGGGTAGCCAGATCATCTAAAAACACTTTCCAACACTATAAAAATATAAGTTTTGCGACACTACTTGCCAATTCCTTACGGTAACATGACTAAGCAAAAAAATGCAAAACAAATAATAAGGGGCACTCGCGGAAAAATGCCCAACATTCTAATATACGGCATCTCAGATAAAAAAAAAGACATGCACGTGTTAGCCCAACCATCAAGGCACACTTTCTAACACATAAACATGAAAAAAAAATCAATAATATACGGCAATTCCTTACTACGTAGTAAATTTTTACAAATATTGAAAAAAAACAGAAATTGGCAACCGCAGTTAAATACCCAATATACCAATAACTACGTCGTATCTGACAAAAACAAAATCACGCATGGGTAGCCAGATCATCTAGACACACTTTCCAACACTAAAAAAGCAAAAGTTTTACGACACTATTTCGCAATATCTTACGGAAAAATGACTTGGCAAAAAAATGAAAAAAAAGGAAAAAGGGACACTCGCGGTAAAATGCCCGACATTCTAATATACGACATCTCAGATAAAAAAAAAGACATGCACGTGTTAGCCCAACCATCAAGGCACACTTTCTAACACATAAACATGAAAAAAAAATGAATAATATACGGCAATTCCTTACTACGTAGTAATTTTTACAAATATTGAAAAAAAAACAGAAATTGGTAACCGCAGTTAAATACCCAATATACCAATAACTACGTCGTATCTGACAAAAACAAAGTCATGCATGGGTAGCCAGATCATCTAGACACACTTTCCAACACTAAACAAGCAAAAGTTTTACGACACTATTTGGCAATATCTTACGGAAAAATGACTTGGCAAAAAAATGAAAAAAAATGAAAAAGGGGCACTCGCGGTAAAATGGTCCTCGTGGTGATGAACGACATTTTAACTAAAAAAAAAAACATGCACATGGTAGCCAAACAATCCACCAAGACTTTCCACAACTGATAACCTATACAAGTTGCACCATTCTACGACAATTTCATAATACGTAATAACTTTGATAATTATGCAAACTACCCTAGAAGGGTAAACTCGGACGCGAACGACCCCGACGCGTCTCAGAAATCGGGGAAGGAGTACAGCTACAGCAATGCACATCTGGACACTACTAGAGCGTGTAGGGGAGACACCTCCTGCAGGTCGATCACCCACAAATTCAGTCACGGGGGTGAGTCACGTGAGAAAAACCTGTTTTTTTTTGACGCTCGGGGTCGCAAACGACCCACCGTACCTATCCAGGGTTAAAGCTAATAAGATGTACTTCGTTATCCAGCTTTACAAATCTTAAACAACACATACTCAATGTGTGCTTATAAAAGTAGCACACTTATATATAAACTCCCAGAATAATTATCCACACACAGGTGTATGTGAAGTAGCTGAATACGTCTCGACAGAGAGCTGTATGTAAAATAACAAAATAGTTTTCCACATACAGTTGGATGTGAACTTGCTGGATGCTTCTTCCTACACAGTGCTACGCGAACTAACCGTGTAATTCTCCATAAATATCAGTATATGAACTAACAAACTTGTTCTCGAAGCACAGCTGTAAGTGAACTACCATCAGAGTTCTCCGCACGTAACTACATGTGAACCAGCAGAATAGTTCTCCATACACAGCTGTATGTGAACTAACAGTGTAGTTCACAACAGAGAGCAGTATGGAAACTACTAGTATAGTTCTCCAATCACAGCTATATATAAACTAACTGAATAGTTTCTTAAACAGATGTATGTGAACTAGCAGAATAGATCACTACACACAATCGTATGGGAAATAGCCGAATAGTTCACTGCACACAGCAGTGGTGAACTATCATAACATACAGCTGTATTTGACATTGCATAATAGCTCTCCAAACACATCTCTATACAATCTATCAGTCTAGTTCTCCAAACAGAGCTGTATTTGAACTAGCAAGAATAGTTCTCCAAACATATCAGTATGTGAACTAGCAGAATAGTTCTTCACACAAAGTGGTATATGAACTAAGAGTAGTTCACCACACAATGCAGAACTAGCAGAATAATTTTACACTTACAGTTTTGATAGCTAACGGAGCAGTTCACCACAAAAATTAGTATGTGAACTAGATAAATAATTTTCCTCATGCAGCAGTATGTGAACTGGCAGAAGAGTTCTCCACAAAGAGGTGTATGTGAACTAGCAGTATAGTTTTCCAAACAGCTGTATCTAAGTAGCAGAATAGATCAACACACAAAGTAGTATGTGAAATAACAGATAGGTCACCACACAGAATATTAGGTGAACTAGCATAACAGTTCTTTAAACACAGCTATATGCGAACTAGATAAATAGTTCTCCACACGCAATTGTTTGTGATCTAACAGATTAGTTCACAGCAAATATCAGTGTATGAACTAGAAAAATTGTTCTCCACACAAAGTTTTATATAAACCAGCAGAATAGTTCTCGACACACAGCTATATGTGAGTTAGAAGAATAGTTCTACACATATAGCAGTATATGAACTAGCAGAATATTTCTCAACAACCAGCTGTATTTGAACGAACAGAGCACTTCACTACAGTAGTATGGGAGTTAACAGAATATTTTCAGACACAGTTGCATGTGAACTAGCTGAATAGTTTTCCACACGCAGTTGTATGTTAACTAACAAAATAGTTCTCGACACACAGCTGTATGTGAACTGGAAAAATAGATCTCCACGCACAGTTCTATTTAAACAAACAAAATTCTTCACGACACATCTGTATGTAAACTAACAGTGTAGTTTACCACACACAGCAGTATGTGAGCAGGCAGAATAGTTCTCAACACAGAGCTTTATGTGAACTAGCAGAATAGTTCTTCACACACAATTGTATGTATACTTGCAGAATAGTTTTCCACACACAGTTTTATGTGACTAACATAGTAGATCACCAAACACAGCAGTATGTGAACTAACAAAATAGTTCTCGACACTCAGCTGTGAATGAAGAAGCAGAATAATTCTGGACACAGCTGTACGGGAACCAGCCGAATAGTTATCCGTACGCAGTTGTATGTGAACTTACAAATCGGTTCTCGACACACAGAAAAATAGTTCACCAGACACAGTTGTATGTGAACAAGGAAAATGGTTCTCGACACAGCTGCATTTATACTAACAATGTAGTTTGCCACACAGAGCTGTATGTGAACTAGCATAATAGTTCTCCAATACCGCTGTTTTTAAACTAGCAGAATATTTCTTCGCACATAGCTGTATGTGAATTTGCAGAATACGTCTGCACATACACCTGTAAGTTAACTTACAGAATAGGTCTCCACAAACAGTTTTACCTGAAAAAGCAGATTAATTCTCCACACCCAGTTATTTGTGATCTAGCAGAATAGATTTTCACACACAGCTATATGCGAACTAGCAGAATAGATCTCAAAAACACAATTTTATGTGTACTACCATAATTGTTCTTCATGTAGAGCTATACGTAAACTAGCAGAATAGTTCTCCACACAATGCTTTATATGAACATGAAAAACAGTTCTCCCAGCACAGTTGTATGTGAACTACTAAAATACAGTAGTTCTCCACATACTGTATACCTATATGTGAACTAGCATACTAGTTTGTGAAACACAGCTGTATATAAACTAGCAAAGTAGTTCACCACACACAGCAGTGTCTGAACTTGCAGAATAGTTTTCCACTCACAGCTTTATTTGAAATATCAGATTAAGTCACCACAAACAGCAGTATGTGAACTTGCAGACTAGTTCTTCACACACAGCTGTATGTGAATTAGCATAATAGTTATCTACACACTGAAGTATATGAACTAGCAGAAGAGTTCCCCACGCACAGAATATTTCTAGGCATACAGTTGTATGTGAACTAGCCTAATAGTTTTCCATACGCAGTTGTATGTGAACTTACAAAACAGTTCTTGACACACAGCTGTATGTGAACTAGAAAAATAGTTTTCCACAGTTCTGTATAAACAAGCAAACTAGTTCACGACACAGCTTTATGTTAATTAACAGTGTAGTTTACCACATACAGCAGTAAGTGACCTAGTAGAATAGATCTCGACATAGTGCTGTATGTGAACTAGCAAAATAGTTCTCCACACACATTTGTATGTATACTTGTAGAATAGTTCTTCACACACAGTTGTATGTGAACTAACATAGTATATTACCAAACACAGCAGTATGTAAACTAGCAGAACCGTTCTCGACGCACAGCTGTGAGTGAAGAAGCAGAAAAATTCTCGAAATACAGCTGCATGTGAACTAGCAAAATAGGTCTCC
>NC_090728.1:11143401-11153401 GCF_036898095.1 Palaemon carinicauda
GGACGTTGTGAAAACACAAGTTACATACGAACTTCAAGTAAACAAACACATGCATTATAACATCTACACGTCTTTAGAAACTCTGTCCGCTGTTCTCATAGGAGTAGATTTCGTTCAACTACGCTTTACCAATGCCTTCCATTTCTGCCAGACGTACAGAGCATGTACGATTTGTTCACTCATACATAGAAGCAATAAAACGATTTTTGATTTCTAAAAGTTGTTACGTCAAAACACTGTGGCGGATGGTCCCAAGGTCTCACTAAATGGATATATAGCCTGATTATCGAATGGTCCCAAGGTCTCACTAAATGGATATATAGCCTGATTATTATAGGCAATTTTACGCGATTTGATTTCCAAATTTTACTTAACCTAGTCATTGTCTGATTTGCTTTTATCAATCTCTCACTAAACTGTAATTCTAAAGATGCTGTATTGGAGATCATAGTCCTAAATACTTAAATGATTCTACCTCATTAATCCATCCAATGACATTTCATCTTCCATTGTATATTCCGTTCTCATCCTCTCCATCTTTCTTATATTCATCTTGGCCCCAACCTCATGTGATAAGTCGTGCATTCTGCTAAACAAGTATTGCAAATCCTGTGGTATTCTGCTAATAAGGATAACATCATCAGAATACTCAAGGTCAGCTGATATCTTATTACAAATCCAGTTCAATGCTTCGCCAGCATCTTTTACAGTTCTACACATTAAAATATCCATGAAGAGGATGAACAACATAAGTGACACAATTCCCCGGAAAACTCTGCAGTTTAGTTGAAATTAATTTGATAGGACTCTATTAATATTAGCTTTACATTTGCTATGCTCGTGAACAGACTTAATCAAATTTACCTAGTCAAAAGGATTTCCGTAACAACGCATGACTCTCCACAAAAGTGGCCGGTGTACACTATTAAAGCCTTCTCATAGTCCACAAATGCTACTAAAAGTGGATTTCTATATTCTACTCATTGTTGTATACATGTCATAAGATGAAAATGTGGTCCGTAAAACTTCTACCTTTTCTAAATCCAGCTTGTTCATTTATCAGCGTTTCATCAATCGCTCTAGTCCCTTTAGGATAAGCGTACTATATATTTTTATGACAATTAAAGTAAGTTTGCCTCAGCAATTATTGCAATCAGTCATATCTCTTCTTTTTTTTTTATTTATGCCATTTACACTAACACTCCTTACTCACTTACATCTGGTTTTGCCTTTTCACACAATATTCTACAAAATAATCTTGCAACAATTCTGGGAGTCGTTTGTTTTCGGCCAGAATCATCTCAGCAGTTATTCCATTGTATCCAGGGGCTTTCCATCTCCTAAGATTTTTAATGATAGATTTGACTTCAAACACACTGAATTCATTCATGGGCACACCAAGGCCTTCATCAGCTTCAGGTATATCGATCAAATTATTCCTTTCATATATCCTATTCATGACATTACAAAAATGTTCTATCCAAAGTTGCCTTTCTTCGTCTCCTGTTATTACAACAGATCAATCTCTCTTATGATAGTTATATTTTTCATCTTCCTTGCACTCGTAGAGATTTCATTAATGATTTTGTGAACGATCCTTACAACATAGTCACTCCCAAGATTCATAGCTTACTCAGCTTATCTGCTATCAGGTCTAAATATTCTCTCAAGTCATACCTGTTTTTTCTTCTGATATCAGTGCCAATACTGGAATACTTAGCATGGTCTACCTCGTAATTTTCATTACTTCCTTGAAAAGCTTATCAATCAATTTTTGTATTTGACTCCTTTTTATAGTATTCCACGTATCATTTGATATCCATGGTTTTCTCATTGTAACTACATGCCCCTAAACTTCACCACTAACTGACTGATATATGTTCTGAATATCACAGCATTCTTCATTAATTGTCTGCTCTTTGTTTCTTAAAGTCTTTAGGACTGCAAATCGATTCCTATATTCAATTGCAAATGTTTCTCTTTTTCATCTTCTAGAAGCCTAGCTGTAACAAACCTAGGTATTCTATTTACATTTCTGTTGAGTGCTTTCAGTTTTAATTTCAGCGTGGCAAGGAGCTGGTGATTACAACCCACATCTGCACCTATATACCTTCTTACATTTCTCAGTCCTGAGTCCTCCTTCTCTCTTGACTAATGGCTATGTGATTTTTTGTATTTTGTAATTACCACATGATGAGGTTCAAATATTTTTGTGGATGTCTTTGTGCTGGCAAAGAGTACCTCCAATAAGAAGATTATTTGATGAAAAGAAACTTATAAAATGAACTCCTTTTTCTTTTGCAATTTCAAGAAGACCTTCATCACCTCGCATATTCTCTATATCTCCAATATTCCTTCCAACGTTAGCCCAGAGATCATCAATAACAATTTTCATCTATCTAAGGGATATCATTCAATACACTCTGGAATTATTCAAAGTATTCATCTTTCTTTTCTTCAGGGTATTCATTTGCGGGGGCATAGCAAACCATAATACTCGTATCATAGTGTTTTGGTTTAAACTTTGCAAGTACCAATCTACTATTTACAGCTAATCCCTCAGTTTATGCGTTTTCTGCTCTTGGTGTTATCATCATTTCCACCCATTGTCTCCCAATTACTCATTTTCTTCTTTAATATATATATATATATATATATATATATATATATATATATATATATATATATATATATATATATATATATATATATATATATATACATATATATATATATATATATATATATATATATATATATATATATATATATATATATATATATATATATATATATATATATATGTAATAATTAATATTACATGTTTAAAACACATGACGTAATATGTCATTTTGGATGAAGATGCTAGCCGTGGGACTTGCTGTAGTCATTCAAATCATAAACAGGATGCACAATGCAGCCTCAACAATGTAACATTTTTCTTAAACGTCAACACCAATGCATCAGCGTGTGAAAGTTTGTGACGTCACCGGATGCAGGTGTCTTCCGAGATTGTGACAAAACTGCTATGTCAACTAAGCATAGGATATCTGTGATATCGATAATTTAGGCAGTTCATATCTATACTTCACCAGAATTGGTCATCTGACCAAACCAGCTCCCTCCAGTGATGGAGATGTTTAACTCTGTTGTTTTTAACAAATAAATACTTTTAAAGCTAATAAGATGTACTTTGTTATCCAGCTTTTCACATCTTAAACAACACATACTCAATGTGTGCTTATAAAAATAGCACACTAATAAATGGTGGCAGCGGTTAAACTCTAAGAATTAGAGAAAGATCTTCAAGACTTCAAAATAAAAGCTGTAAAACCAGAGAAAGATCTTCAAGACTTCAAAATAAAAGCTGTAAAACCAGAGAAAGATCTTCAAGAACTCAACATTATCTACATGAATCTACAATTTTGACTAAGTAATATAGTCCATCGAAATAGTTAACATTAATGAAAGTTATGAATACAAACCGATGAACTGGATCTTCAATCAACATCCTAGGAAACCCAAGGACTGGCGTTCAACGTTTGCAAAACATACCCAGGAAGCACTACATTCAACAAGAAACTCGAACGATACATCGCTAACAAAACATCAAGAGAGAGAGAGAGGATGTGTCGACATCACACAGACCCATATATAAGCTAAGTACAAATTTTTTAATTCATTCCAGTTTAGGCAGTGAAGTGTAGTTATCACGAGTCGTTAGTCGATTATTACTGGGGTGAGTGAATTGCTAATCTTTTGTTTCCGTTCATTAAAGGAAACTGTGTTCAACTCCGAATTCTCATCTAGAATTTTTCTCTCTTTGTGCTAATTCCTTTTTCTTTCAGAAATTCTCGGGAAATGTTTTGGGATTAGTAACGTTGTTTGGGGAATTTTGTTATACATATGCGTTTACGCAGTGGACGTCTGTACTCATATAGATATTTTGATAGAATTGCAAGGGGTCAAAGAGATAGGAAAAGAAATACAGCAGTCATGACTCCCCCTGTGAGCCCTACCCCTGGACCTAGTGGCGTAGGCCAGACTAATCCTCCTCCAATTGTGACGCTTGTAAATGCCAGGTCAGCAATCTTTCCTTTTCAGGGTCGGGTCAACGGGTTCTTGCCACAAAATGTGGAGTCATGGATTTCATCCGTCGATGCCCATTTAAATGCCAAACAAATCGTAGACCCTTTTGTACAATTACAAGAAGCTAAAAGTCTTATAGATTTTTCTAAGGGGGATGCGAGTGCGTATTTAAGAGGTGTTTCATTTCAGGAAGCAGTTACCTGGGATGATTTCAAAGTTAGGTTACGTGCGGTCTATGGGGGTGAGGAAGCCTTGGATGTAGTATTAACGTTACGAAATACACTTAATCTAGCCACTATGAATCGGCTTAATGTTATTGAGAGAGCAGCTCTCATAGCTGATAGGCTTAATGAATATCAGGACATTTTAGGTCATTCCACTTGGGTTACTAGTGATAACATCTCCGTGAAAGATTTTTTACGATTAATGTATTTAACTTGCATGACACTTATGTTGCCTGAAGCTTTAGTGCGGTGTTTTCATAAGAAGTTAATGCCTGCAAGTACGGAATTGGATGTATATAAACAGATAAAGAAACACATGTCCAAGTGTCCAGATCTCGATCACGTGTTAACTCAAGTTTTTGCAAAGAATGAAACAAAGCAACAAACAGTGAACGTAGTTAGTAGTCAAGTAGCGGGAATGACGTGTTATAATTGCAAACGTCAAGGTCACTTAAGCGCGGACTGCAGAACGAAATTCTGCTCGATTCATAACAGTGCAACTCATTCATATAGCCAATGTTACTCGCGTAAGACACAACAGAATCCCAGAAATACACAGTCAATTCCACAGTCAGTTCCATATGGAAATAAAAAGAAAAATCCTCATTTTAACAATAAGAAGAAACAACCAAATGTCAATGCAGTTCAGAGTCCAAAACAAACAAACACTTCTTCGAATATCCCTGAGCCTGGGTCGTCAAACCAGACCTGGCAAGGTCAGACTAATTTTCAGAATGTGCAGAGCAAAGCAAATACCACATAGTTAACTCCAGAGGGGAAGAGAGTGATGTTGGGTCAAGGTCATTCATGTCAACATCAATAGTATTGAATAATCAATTTAATGTTTCATCAGATAATTGTGAGACAATAGATTTTCCGATGAAACACACGGCTGAATTAAGTAAAACAGTGCATGCTCCCGTAGATTTGCAACGAATTCATACAATAATAAGCCAAAATGAGTTACGGCCAACCTTATATGCTGTAAATTTAGAACACAAATCCTTTACGTTAATTTTTGACTCTGGTAGTCCACGTAATATCATGGATTTGAAGACACATCATTTGTTGTTTTCGAGCTTTCCGATTGAAAAATCCGGAATTAGACTTTCGGGTATAGGAAACAATGAATTAAATGTCATAGGCATAACTCATGTTCAGTTCAAAGTCGGTAAACGCACGTTTGCCGATACATTTGTTGTTGTAAAAAACATTAATATGTATCCAGCTGTAATTATAGGATACTCATCTATGGGAAATCAAAACATTATCTTAGCCCCTGCCAAGCACGGCGTGTATATAAAAGGGGAATTCTCTAAGTCTTCTAATACCTTAATATCAGTTTTGGATAAAATGGAGACGACAATTGTAACCGTAACGTACGTTGAAGAACCAATAACTTGTCTCACTAATAAAGAAATAATATACGCGACCCAGCAGAATTCTCGTTCACCCGTAATATCATCTTGCACGCAATCTATCGAACCAAACGTACCTTCGAATTTAATAGTGCAAATAAAGAAAGCATTACCGGGATCTGAAATATTAATCCTTTCCGACACTTTGAAAACTAACGGATTGTCTGTCACACAAGCTATTTATACACTAGGCTCACATCAACAATGTAATATTGAAGTCTGTAATCATTTAAATAACACTTTAGTAATTCAAAAAAATCAACATATCTTGGATGTAGAAGTTTATAAACATCGTATTCTTACCGTTGCTGAAATCAATCACTTTTAATCAGTTGCGGATGAATCCCTTTTGCGATCTATTAAAAATAAAATCAATAAAGACATTCAAGACGAAGAAATTCAGCGGAAAATTTTTGAACTTTTAACTAAATATCATGATGTTTTTTCCACTACGGATGGATCCTTAGGAAAAACAGATGTGATCGAGCATCAAATAAGGTTAAGGGACAAGCAGAAAATTATCTATGTACCCTCGTACAGACTCCCTATGAAATTCCAGAATGAAATAAATGATGAAGTAGGTAAAATGCTAGAAGAAGGAGTCATTAGGAAATCAAACAGCCCATATAATTTTCCTTTAATAGTTGTACCGAAAAAAGATCGAACATGGCGTATCTGCGTCGACTTTCGTCGTCTAAACGAGGAAACGATCCCTGATCGATTCCCAGTGCCATGTACTGACGATATTTTGTGTTTGTTAGGTCAGAATAAATATTTTACCAGTTTGGACTTACTTAAAGGTTTTCACCAGATATCATTAGAAGAAGATAGTATCCCATACACAGCCTTCAGCACAGCCAGGGGACATTATGAATTTTTACGGATGCCTTTTGGATTACGTTGTGCTCCTATAACATTTACAAGAATGATTAACATAGTGTTTGGAGACTTGTTAGGGGATATATTGCCTGCCTATATGGATGATCTTGTAATCTTTTCCAACACCTTAGAAGAACATCTACGTAAGTTAGAACTAGTACTACAGAGATTAAGACAACATAACTTAAGGTTAAAGATTAGTAAGTGTGAATTTTTCAAAACAGAATTAATATATTTGGGTTTCATGGTGTCAAGCCAAGGTCTCAAAGTAGTCCATGATAAGGTGTCGGCTATACGTAACTTTCCCATACCTACTAATGTCAAGGGAATACAGCAATTTCTGGGTTGTAGTGGATATTACAGGCGTTTTATACGCAACTATTCAATAATAGCCGCTCCTTTAACTGATCTTACGAAGAAGGGCGTAGATATCATATAGTCTGAGCAACATCAACTGGCGTTTAATACTTTGAAAGATGAACTGTGTAGTTCTCCTATCTTAAAATTTCCTGACTTCAGTAAGGAATTCTTCATTGTAACAGACGCCTCAGACTTAGGAGTAAGAGGGGTATTGCTTCAGCAATATGATAAACAATTTTTCCCGATAGCTTTCTATTCTCGAAAATTGAGAACTTCCGAAAGTAAGTATGCAGTAATAGACAAGGAAGGGCTAGCTATTGTTAATTCACTAGTGCATTTTAAGTTCATAATTTACGGTTATCCCGTTAAGGTTCTTACTGACCATAAACCACTAACAGAGTTCTTTAAAGGCTTCATCCACAGCCCTAAACGAACTCGGTGGCATTTGATCATTCAAGATTTTGGCGCAAGAATCGGGTATTTACCTGGGAAAGCAAATATCATTGCGGATGCATTATCACGCAACCCCGTGTCATCTTGTACGGAGCCTTTAGCTGAATTAATAGATATATCAACATCCATGCCTATTGTTAAAACGATATCTGAACAAGAAGATTTAGGCTGGAGCGCTGAATTGTTACAGATTGAGCAAAGAATAGATCAGAAAATAGAAACAATTATACATGCTTTGAAAAGCAATCATAAGGAAAAGGAATATATAAAGTATAAGCAGCAGAATTATGTAATCAAATATAATATTCTGTGTAGGACTGTGACAAGGAAAACCCGCAATACACCACATGTAACTAACGACCAGGTAGTAGTACCAATCTCACTTATTTCCACTGTCCTGAATTGGTTGCATTCAAATCCATTACATGGACACCCGGGGTTATCATTAATGTCACAGAAAGCCAAATCATTGTTTTATTGGCATACGATGCTTACAGAAATAAAGAGACACATAGCTAATTGTCGCACATGTCAGGAAAACAAAGGGCATACGAAAACACCTGTCAGCCTAGGAGCTTATCCTGTGCCCAATCAACCCTTTGAAAGAATACATTTAGATTTGTTAACAGGATTTTACGAGTCAAACAGAGGAAATAAGCACCTCTTAGTAATTATAGATGCTTTAACTCGATATACAGAACTAATAGCGCTTAAAACTAAAACTGCGATTGAATGCGCTACGAAGTTTGATGAGTGTTACTTTTGTAAACATGGAATTCCACACATGATAATCTCAGACTCGGGTGGTGAATTTAATAATCACTTTCTTACCTCATTGTGTGAATTCCTCAGCATAAAGAAAATAAATATCATGATATATCACCCAGAGTCGAATGGGCTAGTGGAAAGAGCAAATAGGAAGATATTAAATATATTAAGAGTAACACTAAGGGGATCAGACCCCAACTGGGATATTGCAATACCGGCGGCACTGAGTACTCTGAATCATTCATATCATATATCAATTAAAATGTCACCGCATGGAGCATTGTATGGTACCCCAGTTAGAACGCCTTTCCATGTATTAACGCCTACAACTAATCTATCAAATCCTTTAAAAGAATGTATAAATGCAAGTATAAGTCGATATGATATCCTTCGAAAGAATTTAGAAGAATCACAAATCATAATGAAAAGGAATCATGATAAAACAGCGAAACAAACTAAAACATATACCGTGGGTGATAACGTATATATTCAAATCAATGTACGAAAAGGGCTCAATTATAAACTAACACCTAAGTTTGAAGGCTCATTTAACATTTTGGAAACATTAACGGCCAATAGGTTTAGAGTTCAAAATGTATCCCAACCCACGGATAAGAGAATAGTACCATTGGCTCACATAAGAAATTAAAACGAAAAGAGAGGGAAAGAAGTGAGGGAAATTTTTTTTTTATTTTATGTGATTAAAAGTTTCTTTTTAATACAGGAGTAATTACATATATTTTTCTCGTTACAGGTTTCCAAGATGAATTTTTTGTTGTTGGGAGTGATATTGTTCGCTCAGACATTTTTCTCGTGTGGGATGAGCTCTAAAACTAAAAGTATAAATTTTAAATATGGCACTATAGTTGAAAGACAAGAAGACGTTTTTATGACATCAAGCAACGTAGTTGTAGAAGTGAATATGCAAACAATTTTTCTTCAAGAGAATGACGTCACTAGCTTAAGAACCGCCATTTCAAGGTTTTCTGCCTCATTGGATGAGTTGCATAGAAGACATTTTCATTTGACTACAGAGAGTTTGCTTGGATCAACATTAAAAGTTGCAGAAATGCTATCTGATGACTTGAAAAATAAGACTTACGAGACAGGATCTTTGGCTTATGACCTTTTGATGTGGACTGTAGGACACGAACATAAAGAAAGACGAAATCCGTTTATTTTTACTGCATTAAACATCTTTGGGTCTGTTGCAAGTTTAGGTTTAGGAATTTCCAATCGTCTTAAAATTAGTAATCAAAATAAGAAAATTGAGTTCTTGACTCATGAAGATGAATTGATTATGTCAGAACTAAGGGATCAGTTAGCTTCAATCAATAAAATTATGGATTTAGTAAATGAACATTCAAATAATATCCTTCAGATTATGGAAGTACAGGATTTGTTGGCAACATTAACGTATTATGATTCAAAGATAGATCACATACATAACAGAATTGCACATTTCATTGAGAAATCCAAGGATTATGTAGAAGCTATCACGATAGCAACTAAAGGTGTACTGTCGCCCCATTTGTTGCCTATAAATTACTTAAAGTTAATTCTGGAGAATGGAAGGGATAAACTAGGCTATGTTCCTTTGTTAGACGAACATAGGTTAGAATTTTATTACAGCCTAATTACAGTAAACGTTGATAATAACAAGATTAGGATTACAATTCCCTTTGATTCTTCTGATGCCTGGCAATCTTACAGGATATCACCATTTCCAACTTTCATGACGAATCACTCAAATCCAGTAATATCCAGTTTGACATTCCGGCTTATATATTTTATTAGATGCCGAGAGAA
>NC_090728.1:11158401-11173401 GCF_036898095.1 Palaemon carinicauda
TGGAAAAGTGGGATGCTATAAGGCTGAGGGCTTTAACAAGGAAAAATAGCCCCATGAGAAAAGTAAATAAAAGAATAAATGAATTATATGAGAAGTAATGAACGATTAATACAAAATATTTCCAGAACAGTAACAATAGTAAAAAAAAATCTTTCATACATAAACTCTAAAAAGATTTATGTTAGTGTGTTGAACATAAAAACATTTGATGCGAGTTCTACCAATTTAACTTGATAATTAGGAGGATCATTCCATAATTTGGTCACATCTGCAATAAAACCTCTAGAATACTGTCTAGTATCAAGCTTTATGATGGAGAAGTCCTGAATATTAAAATTAACTGTATGCCTAGTATGACTAACAGGATGGTACTGTCCAGGAAGATCTGAATGTAATGGATGGTCAGAATGAAGAAATATATTATGTACAATGCATAATGAACTAATTAAACTACCGCACCAGAGAATAATACCTAAATCAGAATAAGAAATTTCATAGACCGTAAGTTCCTATCCAACAAACTAAGAAGAGAATGAGCAGCTGAAGACCAGACAGGCGAGCAATACACGAAACAAGGTAGACTGAAAAAAATCAAACACTTCTTCATAATATATTGACTACCGAAAAGCTTTCCCAATAAGCCAAATTTGTGTGCAATTGAAGAAGACACAGACCTAATATGTTTCTCAAAAGTAAATATGTCTTGAATCACACCTAAAATATTAAGAGTCATACAAAATTAAAGAAACATTATCAATGCAAAGATTCGGATGTTGTAGAGCAATTTTCCTGCATTTGCATACAATGATATTTTGAATTTTGTTAGGATTCAACTTCATGCCCAATAATTTGCGCCATGCACTATCTTTAGCGGAATTTCTATTAAGGGATTCAGCAACCTAAAATCTGCATTTAGGAGATGGAATTGAAGCATTTGCAACGAGCTTATTTTCTAAACCAAACCACATGTCCTGTGCATATTGCAAGAAAAGTAATTGACCAAGAACTCTATCCTGAGGAACACCAGATATCATATTTCTGTACTCACTATGGTCCCATCATTAACAACTCTTTGCGATCTATTACTTAGAAATTCAATAATGATGCTGAACAAAGAACGACCAACTTCCAACTGTTTGAGTTTGGAAACAAGGCCTCAAGATTAACATAGTCAAAGGCGGCACTAAAATAGAAGCTAATCATATGAACATCCTGACCACAGTAAAAGGATTTCTGTTCAGCATTGGAGAATGTAGGAAGGGCATCCCACTCCCAAAGGCCTTTACAAAAGCCAAATTGCAAACTAAGGAACAGAAGGTTTCCATCAGCAAACCTATTTGGGCACTTGGCCAAAAGAAGTTAAAACATTTCGGATAATATGGGAGTTATGGAAAATGCACAGTAATCAGTAGGAGTTTAGCTACCACAAGCACACATACTTAGTGGGGTAACATTTAAAATTCTCCAACAAGTGTTAAATGCTCCTTTTCTTGCTAACATGTGTAAAATAAGAGATAATTTTGGAGCTGATATATCTGCAGTCTTTATAAAACAAAGGGAAAATATAATTTTGGTCTACACCTCCATAAGCATCTAGGTCAATCAGGAGAGCTTTAATATCACTAGTTCAAAAAGCTAAACTAGTTAGTTAACCTTAGGAAAACACAAATGAGGAAGATCAAGTTTCTCATTACACTCCTTACTGTCAAACACATCTGCCTAAAGGGTTGGCCTTTCCTCTGGACACTGAGTGACAGAGCCATCTTGTCTAAATATATGAGGGACTCTTGCATCTACACCAAAGAGTGCACGTGCAATAGTAGTCCCCCACTTATGATCATGGGTTTTACCAGAAAGCGTTTCTTTTATAGTTAAATTGTATTCCTTTTCGGTTGAAGTATAAAATCTATGAGCAAAAGCTCTGAGGTGAGTATAAGTATTCCAAGTCAAATGTGACCTCTTACCTTTCCAAAGACGATAGGCCTCCTGCTTCTCCAAATAAGAACGTCTACAATCATCATTGAATCATGGTTTGTCTTCCACTTGGTACCTTAGCACACGAGAAGGGATAAAACTATTAAATATGTTGACTACATTCTCATTCAAAGGAACAACAGGATCAACACTATTATATAATTGACACAAATTCAACCACAAAAGATAACTCGAAAAGCCATTCCAATCTGCTTGAGATTTTATATAAATCCTACATGACTATGATACATCAGGGATTCTGCTCAGTCAACACCACTAATGAAATCAAGGCATGATTAGATGTTCAACTTAGTTGTTATAAAGCCAGGGGGGTCTATTTATACGAGGTCCGGGCAGTTACCAGACCTGTGAGTAGCTTCACTTATGATTCGCTCACAGCCTGAGTCAGAGGTAAAGTCCAAAATTCTTAAACCACGGCAATCAGTAGGAGAAATAGAATTTAACTGATCCCTATGATATGCATTGAAATCGGCAACAAAGAAAAAAGGCCTTTCTATCTTCTTGTATATCAACCATAATGGAAAGAAGATAGTCTAAAATACAATCATCCAGGTCTGGTTTCCGGTAAATAAAAAAGAAATAGAAGTTTTTATGCCTGCCTCAAACTTTTTTTACATAAATCTCATGGCATCCACATTCATAGCGGAACTTATGAGAAACAGGGTACTCAGTTAAAGACTCTAAAGTACCAGCAGTTTATGAGGAATGTATAAATATTTAATATTCAGATCACTGAGCAAATACGGTATTCTTTTAGCTAGGAAACAATAATAAAAAGCAGAATCAGAGTATTAACGCAATGAATTGTTATTCTTCTATGTGTAAATCAACCGGATAGATTGATTAGAAAGGGCAAAGCAAACGCATTAGAAGTAAATGGAAAAGCAAAGGAGTGTTCAATATTTGTAGAAATATTAGTTAAATGATGACAACAAATGAAGCTGTAAAGGAACATTAAGCAATTAACGTTATTATGGACATGTGGAAAATTCAAAGTTATTGATTCTTGTATCAAAAGTAAATGTAATGGAAATGGTAGTGAGTTGCAACTCAAGCAAAGCAAAGGAGGTAGTAGGATTTTTGTATAAAATTCATTAAAGATCGGTTGTATTATCAAACTCTAAGGTACACAAAGAGACTGGCAGGGTACGTGGACATCTGCTCTGTTGGTACCTTGAAGGAATAATGCTGAGGAGATGCCCTTACATAAGTCAAGCCTCTTGACCGTGTGGCAGTAATATCCAGGAATGACAAAACAAAAACCAAACCATAAGGAGTAAAAGATACACTTCAGAAATTTTCATTTCTAATTCCATAATAGTCTTTACATGGCATAAATGGAGGTTAAAAGTGATTACATTTCATCGCTGTTAGGAATAACGTCGTTAATCATTTCATTATATATATATATATATATATATATATATATATATATATATATATATATATATATATATATATATATATATTACTTTACTTTATTACTTCGAAATACAATACAAACTTTTTCTTATCTAATATCCATATAGCATATTACTAACCGAAATTTAAATCATTCCCTTTATATCTGCTAAATCTTTGATCCTTACTGTATATGTTCGTCTACTTTTTTGTTAATATTAGTACATATTGACCACTAAATTGCATTAACTTAATATATAACTGGTGACTCTTTGCTACGATATGTGATTGAAGTTTAGTAGTAATCTTCTTACCAACATAATTATAGCTTATTTGTAAATATTTTTGAGTTATTACTTGAATAAATCAGTGCAAGTGATTGTTCAATGGTTGTGTGCCATAGACATGATAATCGAACGCTGAAAATATTATTTTGCCTCTGTAAGGTGCCAATACTAACCTAGAAAATTTATGAAAGTATAGTCTCGCCAGTGTGCTTTGTTGCAGGAAAACATTTCTTTCATTTATTTTATACACGTATTACATATATCAATAACACCAGTTGATTGATACATCAATTTTCCTTCCGTTTTCAGTTTCTTGAGGGTGGGACGATAATTACCGTTTATTAGTGTTAATGCATTAATGCAGAACTCAAAATGCCCAGACTTTAACTTAAAACCAACAGAGCTGCAATATAAACTTATTTCAATTGATAATTTTGACAACTGATAATGGTTAGAAATATAATCATGATCATCTTCCTTGTCATCTGAATGTACTTTGTGAGCATCTTTTAAAATTCTGTTTTGAAACAGAAATATTTACATTTTTTACTGCAGCATCATTTTTATGCTGCCTGAAGCAGTTATTAAGGGCACCGACTCTAATGGCAAGCAGTTGTCACGAATGGCATCCATTACAACATTATGCATAAACAGCGTTTTTTGTGCTCAAGCCATTTCGTCCCTATGGAAATTCCTATAAGTAGTTTCGTAAGGGATATATGTACTACAGTTTTATTCCAAGAGAATTTTACCTTTAGGTATCCAGGATTCTATCTCCTGGCGTGAATATCCTTAAGTTTCTCTCAAGGATAATGCATGATATCAGAGGACGTATTCTTAACACGTCACAGCAATCTGCATCCCTAATAGCGTTAACGCTTCGAGGGGGATGTGGCAGAATACAAGGGGAGCCGTATCAAGGTTACCCCAGTTCTTATACTATTGAGTATCACAACAGCGCCATACCCAATATGGCGAACATTCCTTATTTTGTAGCTACTCCGATCAGTGGTGTTCCCTGTTGATCTGACATTTTCGATAGATTTTCAAGGATATTTATTATGCATTCTCCAGCTTCTTTCGCTTCTGAGAAGTTGAGCATTGAATCTTTATAATATGTGTCTTTAGTTCCTGTCTCACAGTGAAATTAAATTAATTTATTGTGATTGGGAGCTAGGCCTGTTACCGGAGGCGACATGGATGCTGTCGTTCATTGGGTGTGTTATTTAGTTAGTAGAACAACATTCCCGGTTTTAAAATAGCATTGATAATTTTTTATGAAGCTATTTAGGAATTTTTATATTTATAAAGATATTTATATGCATAAAATTTTCCTTTTCCTGTGTTGATCGTATATGTCAGTTTCAGTGATTTAGGTAACCGAGATCTCACCTAACCTAGGCAATATATACTTTCGACATTCCCCGGTTACCCTCGTGTATTGGTTATCAATTCATTGGAGATAGATATCTCCTGGAATTATTATATAACCGATACTTGTCTCTATTAGAGATTAAGGGTAATCCCCCTCCCCTCTGAGTGTAGCCTTTGGCTACAACCCTAATGGGTCCGCCTTGAATTTTTAATTCAGGTATGACTAACCTAGGGTTTTTCTGTCTCGTCCCTTAGCTGCAGATGGCTAGTTTTGGGATTCGGTCAAGAACTCAGAGTATTTAGTCTTGTGTCGGCAGTCGGCCGGCTGGGTGAATAGTCATTCCCCTGCCGGCTAGGCTGCCGGCATAGGAGGCTAGCCCTCCCTAGGCTGAACCTGAAGTGGTTGTATGATGCCACCATCTTCTCCCTGTGGCCTAGTAGACTAGTCCTATACTCACTTACCCTAGGCTGAAGTGTAGTATCTTCTTAGGCCTAGGATGGCGTGGCACTAGAACTCTGTTTCTCCCTTGTTGAGAGGAGGTGGCACTGCTGCAATCCCTTTAACTGTATTGGCACATCTTAGGCTGGAGAATAGATGATTCTCCTTCTGCCTGGGATGGTGCCGACACTGAAACAGAGTTTCTTTTAGGTGTCTAGGTCTGGCCAGCCCTTACCACAACTCATATAGGACCCTTTTTCCTCCCCCTCTGTTCTTTTATGAGACCAGTATCCTGCAACCTTATCGATGCTGGTGGGTGGCCGGTGCTGGGCAGACTCCCTCCCCACTGCCGTTGTCCAGCTGCCGGCGGCTATGACAGCTGCATGCAGCCATGACAACTGCCGGCGACCAAGTTGGTTGCCGGGGACTATGTGTCTTTCAACTGTCGGCGGCTATGACGGCTGCTGGCGGCGATGCACACTGCTGGTAGCCATGCCAATTGCCGGCAGCCATGACGGCTGTCGGCGGCTGGTGGATGCCAGCAGGCATGATGGCTGGGAATGGGAAGTCCCTTCTGTCTCTAAGGTTCTTCAGTTCTCCTTTGAACTGCTAGCCAAAAGTTCTATTGCCGTAGTACCGCCGGCCAGACCGGCGCAGATAGGTGCTGACTCAGCCGGTAGCATGTCGACTGTATTAGTACTGCCGAAATCTAGCCTGCCGGCAGTGTGTCGGCGGGAACTTGCCGGCAATAGTACTGTGGCTGTATGGAAGCCAGAATGTTACATTCTCCCCTTCCATTTGAACCTTATTTCTGGAGAAAGGCAGTAAAATTGGACTTTAAAGCCTTAATTACTGTATACATACACAGTAATAGGTAGCCTTCACTCCATGTTATCTCTCTCTCTCTCTCTCTTTTAGCTATCATGCTGGATGTGCCGCTAAGAACTAGCAATGCCGGTGACATGCCGGCTGAGCTATAGTAAATGTTTATAAAAGTAGTCAGTATATTTGCAGTATAGGACATACTGCAGATAGAAAACTACTGTATATATTATACTAGTAGTTATTTCCGATATATCTTGGGTATCCTTACCCAGGTATTTGCTGAGCCCAATCCTATATTGAAAGAATATTACTTCTTCAATATTCTGATAAGAAATCAGTGTTTAGATTACCTTACAATATTAAATAATTAAAGGGCTCGAGTGTTACACTCCTAACCCTTAAAGGGTAGAACCCTTTTCTTGAGTCTCCCTGATCAGGAAACTCTATGATTTAATTTTGTAAGGTAGGTCACAAAAATAGGTTTGGTGGGATACACAAATATATGTCTTTTTTTTCTTAGTTCAGTTGGCGTCATGCCAGCTGGACTGTGCCATCACTTGCTTGCCACAAAGGCAGCACGATGGCTGAACTACTTATATATAATTATACAGTAGCCAGTAATTTACAACATAGCATATGGTGCAAATAGAAAACTCTAGTCTGATTACAGAGTAGTTATTTCTAACATATCTTGGGTACCTTTGGCAAGCTTCTGCTGGTGCCGCTCCTATATTGAAAGAATAGTATTTCTTCAATATTCTGATTGAGTAATCAGTCATCCTTACCCCACAGTGTTACAAATAAAAAGGGACAGTGACTTATAGACTTTTCTACCCCTTGGGGCTAGAACCCTTTTAGTTGGAGTTACCTACGTAGAGGAATATCCCTATAGCTAACACTGAGGGGAGGTAACAGCAGTTGCTTACATGGGATACACATGTATGTCTCCTACTATTCCTTTATAGCTTAGTGTCCTAAGCTACTTTGTTAAAAAATTACTTCTACATATTGATTATCAGTGACATAATCAATTAAATATTCACTTTGTTCTCCTTTCTTTACAGGAGGAACACCAGATGACTTGTGCTGCAATCTTCTGCAAGATCAAGAGTAAGGGTTTTTACGGTCATAATACTTGCAGGTTTCATGCCACCTGCAATATTATTTCCGAATCACTACATTATTGGAACCCACAGGTTTGTAATATGCCTGACCTTAATATCTGAAGGTTTCAAGAATCCCAAGTCTACAGAGACTAGGGATACAGCTCGGGACAAATTACGCAACTGAGTGAGAGGTTTCCAGAAAATCTCTCCGGGAACTTACCTACCTAATGATAGGATGCGTAAGCTTCTATTTCCGAAGGCAAGTAAGGAAATAGTGGTGCCCCGGGCACCAATTACATCTCCCGAGGGCCAGATAGCCTTTGGGAAGGAGGGCAGAAAGTGACCAGGGGAAGAAGGGAAAAATGTCGTGTCGGAATTGTTTCCGCCTATACCAGCTTTAGAGCCATTGACGTCGACATCCTTATCTTCTACCCCTCTAATAGAGGGAACGGACCAATTATGGGCCCAAGTGATTAATCTATTAGAGAGATTTTGCAAACAACACGAAAAGCAGGAAGAAGAATGCATAGAGCCTAGTAAAGCTCCACTTGTTGCTTCCCAAGGGTCATACAAACGACCCATGGATCAAGACTCCCGACATGCTCCAAAACCAATCCCTGGAGGTTTGCGGAGCTGATGCCGATTTTAAATGGCAAACTCTACATCTCGGAGAAGATGGGTGTGGTTCCTTTGGACAAAATCCAATTTTGGCTAACCTTTGACACTTTTCCTAATTGTTTTGTTCGACTGAAGGATGAATCAAAGTCAAGGAAAGCAACAAAATCGAAGGAAGTCATGATTCTCGACCATGATAAGGCACAGGCTATCCTGTCAAGTAGCCTGGAAAAGGCGGGTTACTCGGTGTCGAGGGTATCTACACCGGGTAACAGGCACCCTTCCTTTCTTGCTCCTTCTTCAATTTCATTCCACTTTATGGAGAAAGCATTTAAATTGGTTGCCAAGGCAGTGGAGGCAGGTAGGCCATGCCCTGCACTCGAAGTGTGCAAGCCTCTGTCACCAGCCTTTCCCAGACAGGAGAAGAACTGGAAGGAAGTCCAATTAACTTTTTCAGTAGGAAGAATAGATGAGGATTTCGCCAGTAGACAGTTTAAAGAAGTTTTCCCTAAACTATCAGAGTTTCTCTTGTATAATGAACAAGAGGCAAAGGAGAGACTTGCAGCCTCCCTATCTCTACAAAACTACTGTACTTAGAGTTTTGTTCATTCCATCAAAGTACCCCAGACATGCTCGTGGTCTTAGCCAAAATGCATATGGCTACCCTAGTGAAAGACCTTTACACCTTTATGAAGGCTTGGAGGGCACGTACGGAGTTTGTTTTAGTGGCAGCAACACTGAAACATGAGACAAGGAAGCTGATATCTTCCAACATCTGGGGTAAAGACCTCTACCCAGATGAGGTAGTTAGGGAAGTAATCAATAATGCCACCACGGAGAACGTAGGTCTTCTCCAAAAGTGGGGCATCCTTTCAAAGAGAAAGTCTTCCATGGTTGTGGGTCCCTAACCTACAAGGAATACGGGAAAGTCCGGAAATATACTTCGGGCTGTTCAACTACATCCCATGGCTGCAACGACCGCGATGCCAGAGGCATAGAGATGCTTCTGGTAGGAGGGAGGTTCCTTCAGCATCGTTGGACCATCAATCCTTGGGTCCAAGGCCTAATCAAGATGGGACTACGATGGGAAGTAGAAATGTCTCCGCCATCATTTCCTTAACTCCTCCTACAATCCAAAACCCTCCTGGAGGAGTATACCTAAGTGCTCTAGAGCATAAAGGGGGTAAGGAAAATATAGTCCATCGTATTCTAGGGAAGGCTTTTTGGTGTTCACGAGAAGGACTCAAGAAATCTCAGAGTCCTCAACAAGTTTAAAAAAAACAGCGAGTTCAGAATTCTAATCCTTCTGAACATCTGGACCCTGTGTCAAAGAGGGGTGTTTGTAGTCTTGTCAGACCTAAAAATTGTCCCTTGGCAACTTCCAACCAATCACCCCATCCCCTCCTATCTAGGATTCAAGTTACAGAAGGTAACATTTATCGCAGGAAAGATATGTATCGGACTAAAAGCAGTTTTAAATGTATTCATATGATTGGCATACTCAGTCATGCAATAACCAAGTCTAGAAATGGTTCAGGCAACAATGTACCTGGACGAGAAGTTGGGGTCTCAATTCACTCCAGCTCCAAGGTTTCAATGGCTGTAAAACCATTGAAGTCTGTAGTCACACCAACTCTCCTTTTCCATAGGAATATAAAAGGAGATTGTAAGGTCGGTCAAGAGACTCGGGTAATCAGTCAGATTCCCAAGACGTTAACAAGGAGGAGTCCTGAGCTCTCTCCAGTTCGCAATAGTGACAGACCCAGTGCTAACAGCACAGCTGAAAGATGCGTCAAGAGTCTGGAGAAGATACGCATCAAACGCTTGAAGAGATCTAAAGAGACCAATATAGGTCCTTCTTCAATCGCTTCTCTAACTAAAGTTAAAGTCCGAAAGTTCCAAGACCATGGTGGTCCTGTCTGAGTGGGGAAGCTCTCTCTATGCAGATCAGACTTCCTTCGACTGATCTGGGACACCGAAGCAATATTGAGATGTTGCAATCGACAATTCTAGAAAATGTCTCATACGGTATAGGTGACGTTGACCATCCCTTACCTAAAGGGATGGGACCTGTCACCAGTTCATATACAACCGATCCACAATGTGACAGTGGATGCTCTATTTCGGTTCAAGCCGATAGAGTTGGAATGGTCCATGGACGCAGACCTATTCCGTCCCAGATGGGATCAAGTCCCAGAACTGTGAATCGAACTCTTCATCACGAGCGTCTTCAAGAAACTACCTCGAGATGTAGCCCCATATGAGGACCCTCCAGTGGAATTAACAGACATCATGTCTCTGGTATCGAAGAGATGGACTCAGATATTCTGATTCATCCCATCCAATCGCCTGCTGAAGGTAATCAACATGCTGAAATCCTTCCAAGGGGGAGTAGCTCTATTGGCTCCCAAGTAGCCAAAGAGCAATCTGTCCTCTTTAGTGAAGGAACTGATGCTGTGGATGGCCCTAGTTCTGAACCCAGGACTATATCAGAGGGTTTAGAAGTTGATGGCCTTAATTCTATCACGGAGAACCTGAACCCTTCATTTCATGATTTACTTGCCCTAGCAGTTTGGAAAAGATTTCGGATCTCAGAAGGCAATAAAGAATTCTTAGAAAAATAAAAAAACTAAGTCAACGAGAAGACAATATGAGTCTTCTTGGATATTGTGGGTTGCTTTTGTTAAAGCAAAAGTACTGAAAGATATTTCGATGAACTTCTGTCTGTTCTTCTTTGTCCACCTTCAAAACCAAGGCCTGGGGGCCAACACGATAACTACGTGCAAATCAGCCTTGACTAGACCTCTTCTATATGCCTTTCAAGTAGATCTATCGAATGAAATCTTTAATAAGATTCCAAAGGCATGTGCAAAGTATAGGCTTGCACCACCACCAAAGCCCATTTCATGGTCTTTGGATAAGGTCCTACGTTATGCCTCATCAATGAACAATGAAGATTGTTCCCTTAAGGATCTTACTCAAAAAGTTATTTTTCTGTTCGCTATAGCCTCATGGGCTAGAGTTACTGAAATAGTGGCCCTATCTAGAGACGAGAGCCACATTCAGTTCACAAAAGTAGGAGAACTGAACCTCTTTCCTCATTCAACCTTTCTTGCTAAGAACGAGCTACCCACTAACAGGTGTGGTCCCTGGAGAATCTGCCCTCTGAAGGAAGATGTCTCTCTATGTCCGGTAGAGTGTCTAAAGGTCTATTTTTGTAGAACTTCAGACTTCAAGGGGGGACAGCTCTTTGAAGGAGAAACCTCTGGATCAAACTTATTCCTAAAACAACTGAGGGCAAAGCTCACATACTTTATTCGTAGAGCAGATCCTGACAGTACTCCCGCAGGTCTTGATCCGAGAAAAATTGCATCATCACTTAACTTCTTTCAGTATATGGACTTTGAGCGTCTTCGTTCATTCACCAGATGGAAATCATCTAGAGTGTTTTACAAACACGTCCATGAATTAAAGCACTGGGTAGTGGTAGCAGGTAGCGTATTAAAACCTGCCCAATAATTACTGTCATAGACAGTTCATCAATTGGGACCTCGAACGTCCTCGCTCATATTCTGTATGGGAATCATCCAGAGTGTTCTACAAACACTATGCTAAGCAGCTCCATGGACGGAAGCATTATGTGGTGGCAGCAGGTAGAATTTTTAAACCCGCCATCTAAGTCTGCGATGAACAGCTAATTGACTGGGACTGTCAATTAAAGAGAGAAGGGGTCATCACTTTTGGTGTGACTTCCTTTTTATGAGTGTTACCATGGTGACACTATCTCTGTTTAAGATCCCAGGTGTAGAATTATACAGAAAGCACTACTGCAGTGTGTACGTAGTACACATTATTGATAGAATGTAACCGGTACAGAATTTTCGAAGAGAAGTTTTATTACAAAAATTTTCTTCAATCTGAGAGTGGCAATCATCATTTCTTTCCCTTTCATGAAAGAAATATAATTTCTGTATACGTTACGTGTATAATTCCGTTATCACACTACTCTCGTTTTAACTGTTAATTCATTTAGTCATTTATTGGGAATAAATGTCTATTAGAATGTATTGCGTCCTAATTCGTCCGTCAATTGCATGTGTAAAATGCGAGAGATCTTTGACTTACTAATGTAAGTATTCTTCATATAGTTATCTGCTCGCAAACAATAGATATAGGAGACACTGATATTGACCCGGCAATATATACAAACTATGAAACTGTTTGTATATTCAGTGTATACTTATATTTGTTCATACAATATATGCTAACCTTGAGGCCCCTTTTCTACCGTCTAGAATGACTCTTCCCTATAGGGGGCAGGAGGCACTAACATTGCTTATGATTAGTGATGATGACGGATAACAGTAACGTCATTTGTCTCAATTGGTCCAAATGACCATAGAAATGTTGTCCCAAGATTAAGGCACTGATGAAAATCCACAGATGCATTAATGCCCGGGTACGCTTCCATCAGGACGACATGGCCTGAGCCCAAAAAAACAAATTTGAGCTAAGCGAAAAATCAATTTTTGGGTGAGATGGCCATGTCGTCCTGATGGACCCACCCTTCTTTTCTAAAAAGAAAATACCTTCACAGTATCCCTCCCTAAGTACTGTATCTGTAGCACCATGCTGAATGCTACAAGGAATGTTCACCATATTGGATATGGCGCTGTTGTGATACTCAATAGTGTGAGAACTAGGGTAACCTTGATACGGCTCCCTTTCTATTGTGCCACATCCCCCTCGAAGCTTTAATGCTATTAGGGGTGCAGATTGCTATGTGACGTGTCAAGAATACGTCCTCTGATATCATGTATTATCCTTGAGAGAAATTTAAGGATATTCGTGCCAGAAGTTAGAATTCTGGATACCTAAAGGTAAAATTCTCTGGGAATATCACTGTAGTACATATATCCCTTAGGAAGCTACTTATAGGAACCTCCATCAGGACGACATGGCCCTCTCACCCAAAAATAGATTTTTCGCTTCGCTCAAAATCCGTTTAATAAGCCGCAAAGAACTGCATCACTGTTTGATTATCATTATGGCTTCCCATACTTCTTACTTCACCAAAGAATAGTTAATGTAATCTTGACTGAATTTGTAGGTCATAAAAATTACAAAGGCCCAACATCAGATGAAATATAATTTTTTTTCTACATGATTTTAAGATGTTTTTACCACCTAGAAGTTTCAGTAATCTGATATGCATTTCTGATTTTATTATAATTCTCTATTATTGCTTACATTATTCTCTTGAGTTGGGCATTTAGATCACTTAGCATTTAGATCTCGAGAATTAAATATGACAAATAAAGTGTTAAATACC
Source organism: Palaemon carinicauda (assembly GCF_036898095.1). NCBI lineage: Eukaryota > Metazoa > Arthropoda > Malacostraca > Decapoda > Palaemonidae > Palaemon > Palaemon carinicauda. The sequence goes on from NC_090728.1 coordinate 11,171,776, forward strand.
ATAATGAATTCAATAGTAGCTAACGTCCATCCCTTTTTTCATCTATAGAACACGAGCACGTCTGAGCTTATTTCCCAAAAGGAGTTCCTTCGTTTTATAGGAGTCTGCATAAATGTTCTATGTACTTCCATTTCACATAATCTCCTTTCTTATCAATTAGTATTTTCTTATCTCCAAAACAGTTTCTCACAAGTTGTATTATGCTGGAGAGGTCGTTGGTTGGGGTGTGAGTAAGGGGTGGCAAACGTGGGTGGTGGGTGGCTTTGTTGCCACTCGGGCACGTCATGGGTGGGCGTCAGTGTCATACTCCATTTACGTCAGCTTCGGTCGAACTTGAACAGTTTTCCTCTTGTTCAGGAGTGGTTAAATAATACATCTCCTCTTTATCAGATGTATTTGAATATTTGTCCTCTTCGTCAGGAGTTTTTGAATAGTTGTCCTTTTCATCAGGAGTGGTTGAATAGTTGTCCTCTTCATCAGGAGTGGAGGCATTGATGAAGGTCACGAAGGTGATGAAGTAGTTGTTCGTAAAGGCGTCGACTTTGGTCATCAGTTTCTTCTTACCCAAAAGGCAGCAATTAGGTTCATCTCTTGAGGAGAGACATCTGGGAAAGGTTTCAGGTGAATGATACTTGTCATTTCCCGGAGGTAAAGTGTAGCCTTATGGTCTCCCAATGGTTGTTGAGAGAGATATACAGGCAGCTTGCGATGGATAGTACTGCTCCAGGAGGCATTTTTTTAGGGCGTCATACTCTATTTGAGGCGTCCCCTTAGTCGCAAAGCCAATCGGAGATATCTGAGATTGTGTCCTCATGAATTTCCTCGAGGGCATTGTTGCTTGAGCGAGTTATACCCTTGATTCAAAACTGAACTTCGTAACGCTGGAACCTGGCGAACGCTTCTCTGCTCGCGAAGGGAAGCATTTTCATTGAGGCTGTTTGTGTCGAAGTGTTATGTTTGGTGGCCTGCATTGTAATAAAAAAAAAGCACAGCAGTGAGGGGGCAGGTGGGAGGGAGCTGGTCACTCCCATGGCCATTAATTGTCCGAGTGGGCCTTTAGGATGTAACTGAATGGTGAGGTGGATGCAACTGATATTATTTCAACAGATAGTGAGTTCATATACAAGAGGTTCCGGACAAGAATGTCACTAAGATTAAAAAAACATAATTCAGAAAAATACAGCCTTAAACAGGTTCCATTAACAGTGAGAGGTAGAGTGAGATATGAAAAAAAAATATGCTGTTAGTGTGCGAGCGTGTGTGAAACGTGTTGTACAAAGTATACCCTAACGTGGTGAAAGAGGTTGTGTATCGCCATGATTAGCAATGCTTTACTGACTAGAACAGCTTGGTTTATCAGAGTTGACTTTCTGTTAACGATCAGGATAAATTCTTCCACCGTCACCAACCCGCACTGGCGATATTGGTGATGAAGACTGACAAAACCCCAGACATGAATAAGGACATATATATCCATTCAAGAGCTTATTATAAACAAATGAATAAATTCCTCATTGGTAACCCTTGTTTCCTAAAACAGGGCATACCACATTCGTTTAGACATGTCTAGACCACATAAAAAATTGAAAGCTTACGTTTTAGCTCAGATTATCATTTCCTATACGT